>NW_026057576.1:22336179-22468762 GCF_023721935.1 Panthera uncia | reverse complement strand
GTGTGCAGTTTTTATGCAGCATATAGTTTCATTTCTAATGCCAACATTCATGAGGAGACCATCCTAATTAACTAATTGTGACTGTAGAGTTTGATCCATTGTACAGTATTGCTCTCATTATTGGAAAGCAGGGAAGACCAAATACTGCTTCTCAAACTCCTGCCTTTGCTTTGATGCTAAGCTGCCATCTGTGTCCCGAGGTCCTACCTGATTCCCTCCCTGTCCTAAGCTCTGTGGGAATACACTACACGTAAAACAATTATGCTTTGTATTATATATAGGTTTCTCCACACCCGCCATTGCATGTTTAAGTGCAGATTCTCAGAGATTGGACTATAGACCTAAATATTCTATAGCATCTAGTTCATAGCCTCATGCATAGTAGGCTCTCAGGGAATGAATAAATTGCCCCACATTTCAAGAAACTGTAAATACATGGAATTAATTTTATTACCATGTAAGCACCCTATCTTCTAATTTCCCCCTTTTCCTCTCCCACAAAACTCCACCAACACACACATAACAAATATGGACATTTAAAAACCATTTTCCTTTGTTCTTTTTCATTTTCTAAATTCCATCTGTTGCAAAAGATGAAATGTTGATGGTAAAGGTACAGAAAACACCCACATGCCCATGCCATAGCTGATTCAGCCAAATCTACAGAGAAATGCTCTCCTAGCAGGCAATTCAGTCTATGCATCTTCACTATATCCCTACGATATGCTAGGCACCATCAGGTAGGGACATAGTGGTGAGCAAAACAGACATGGCACCTGTCCTGTGGCACTCGCAACCTACCTGGAGAAATAGACACAAAGTAAACAAAAAAAAATGGCAACATAATTACAACTGTGATAAATGATACAGAGGAAAAGAAAGTGACACTAGGGGTGCCTGGGTGGCTCAGTTGGTTAAGCATCTGACTCCTGTTTTTGGCTCAGGTCATGATCTCATTGTCATGAGATAGAGCTCCGCTGAGCCCATGCTGAGCATGGGCCTGCTTGAGATGCTCGCGCGCTCGCTCTCTCTCTCTCTCTCTCTCTCTCTCTCTCTCTGTCTCTTCCCCGCTCTTGATCTTGCTCTCTCAAAAATAAATAACATTTTAAAAAGTGACACTAGGGGAAAGAATGCTGGGGAGGAATCACTTCAGAGTGAATGCTCAGTAGGAACTTCTCCAAAGAGGTATTATTCAAGTTGACATTTGAAAATGGGCAATGACTAGTGGGGAAACAACATCTCTCTCTTTCTTTCTCTCTCCCTCTCCCTCTCCCTCTCCCTCTCCCTCTCCCTCTCCCTCTCCCTTTCTCTCTCTCTCTCTCTCTCTCTCTCTCCCTCTCTCTCCCTCTCTCTCTCTCTCATACACACACACACACACACACACACACACACACACACACTAGCATGTGCCTACTGAGAATGGGGTGTGTTTTATGAACAGAAACTTAGTGAGGGGTGGACAGAGAATACCATTTCTTTAGATTGGAGAGAAAGGCAAGAATATGATCATGCTGAGCCATGTTGAGCTTGGCTGAGGTATTTGAAAAGGTGAGACTGGCTACTTTGTAGAGAATGGATTAGAATGGAAATTCTGAAGGGGGAATGACATCAACTGTCTGACAGAATAGGAAGCCCTGGACCACCAATAGTTTCATGAACAAATTCTCTGGGGAGAAGCCCGGAACTAATTGACAGAATACTGCACTCTGAGGGAATGCAAAACCAATGAGGAAGAGAACCCCTAGCTCACAGCTTCTCCTATCAACAAATTTTTCAATGTAAATATATTAAACCACCTCAATCAAAACATATGAGGTGGCTGAATGCATTTAAAGACAAAAACAAAAACACCAAGATCCAATTGTCTGTAAGAGGCTCATCTTAGTGTTAAGGACACAAACAGGCTGAAAGTAAGGGGATGGAGAGAAGATACTCCAGGTAAATGGTAACTAAAAGAGAGGAAAGTTTGAGTTTCTTCTTGGAAGAAAATGAGGTTCAAGGGACATGGGGTTAGAGAGGGAGAGAGCCAAAGCATAAGAGACTCTTAAAAACTGAGAACAAACTGAGGGTTGATGGTGGGGGGGGGAGGGTGGGTGATGGGTATCGAGGAGGGCACCTGTTGGGATGAGCACTGGGTGTTGTATGGAAACCAGTTTGACAATAAATTTCATATTAAAAAAAAATAAAGACCTCTTACAACTTAGCAAAAAAATAAATAAATAAAAAGGGACATGGGGCAGGGGACTTTTTAATGTATTGTCTTAGAGTATATTCTGATACTTTAGCTATATTTGTAAACTTGGATAACAAAAATTGTAGTCATAGATTATAACCACTCCCCCCAGAAACTTGATAGATCAAGTAGCCAAAAAGTAATTGAAAATCTCAATAACATGAAAAAATCAGTTTATATTGATAAATGTGCATGTATTTTCACATGTTCACATTAGAACAGTCAAAAAATTATACTAATGACAAAGCATCAATACTGCCAAAGAAATGCTATTGTACAGAGTATATTATGCAACAAAATTGGTAATCAATTATAAAGATATAACTAAAAGGACATTTAACTGGAAACTATAAAGTATGCCACTAAATGGAATTTTTGTATGATAAACAGCAATATGAGAGAATATTGGGATTAAATAAAGGATTATGTGTCAAATTCTGGAGAACACAGCTAAAGAAATACTTAGAAATTTATAATTTTTAATACATTTATTAAAAAACACAAGAAAGGTAGGAAACAAATATGTTAAGCTTTCAATTGAAAAAGCTAGAAAAAAAAGGAATAGAATAACTCTTCACTCACGGCCATACACATAAAAATTCTAAATAAAATTTTAACTAACCAATTTCAATATTATATTAAAAATGCATCATGATCAAGTTGGTTTTGCCTCAGGAATGAGAAGAAAAATTAACATCAAAAAATTGTTTAATATACTTCACATTAATGAAATAAAGAGGGAAAAATCATACCATCATAATAAATGAAGAAAAGGCATTTGATGGTATGTCAACATCTCTTTACAATGCAAATTAGCTGAAAGATAAATGGAAGGGGCATTCTTTACCAAAATTAGCTGACAAATTACAGATAGAGGACATTTGTACCGTCTAAAACTGACAAGAGATTACTTTCTAAAATATGCAAGGAACTCCTATAAAATGGTGAGAAAAGTACAGAAACTGAAGTAGAAAAATAGGCAGAGTGTGGAGAAAATTTAAATGGCTAAAAATATATATATAAAGAAATGGATAACTCTATCAGAGAAGTAAAAAACTCAAACATCGATGAAATATTTTCCTACTGACAAACTGGCAAGTCAGAAGCCAGATCATAACATGTATTGATGAGAATGAAAGGGATGATCCCAAGCATTATTGATAAGGGCCATGTAGAGAACATCATGGCAAAATAAATATTCATACACCTAGTGGCCCAGTAATCTCTCTGCTGGATACATAACCCAGAGAAATTTTCTCACAATCCTTCAAGGAGCATAAGGATATTCATTATAGCCTTGTCTACATTATAGGAGGACAGAAGCAATCTGAGAGTATGAGTATAGGTGAAATATACAGGTCACGTGCTGTGGAATATTATACAACAGTCTGAAGAAACACCCATAAAGAAAATGGATAGATCATGCAAATATATTGCAAACTTTCATGAATAAAAAAATGAACTCTATCTCAATACCATTTGTGAAATTAATTATACCTAATAGCTAATATCTATGTTGTGTTTACTATGTGCCAGGCACTGTTCTAAGCACTTTATATGCATTTTAATCCAAACAACTGCCTTTTGAGATGGACACTATTATTCTGACTGTCCAGATGAAGATTCTGAGGCACACATGTTAAATAACAAATCCCAAGGACACATGCCTCATATGTAGTGAAGTTAGAGTATCAACTTAGGCAGGTGGATCCAGGGTCCATACTCTCAAACACTATACTTATTACCTCACACACACACACACACACACACAAACAAACCCTCTATATGTTATTCAAGAATATAATTTAATCCAGAAATGTTTATGAAATGCATGGAAAAGGACATATTAAAAACATGAGAGTAACTGCTAATATAAGGGGATGGGCAGTGGGACAGGGTAAGAAGGGTAATTAAGTGGAGACAAGAGGCTAGACACAGCTATTAACAAAAAATTCTAGAGGAACGATAATGATAGTATGTTAAACTCTCATTAACTCAACTCTTCACCTCTATATTGAAAACAAATAAGCAAAACAAATGTAAAGATACTTAAAAAAAAAGAAAAAGATAGAATGCTAGTTAAGAACATGAACCATTGGAGACTGATATACAGCTCCCCAACATGTTCAAAATAGCTAGTTTTTCTTCCAGCATTGGTACAAATTATTTCTTTGCTTGTGCCCAGAGAAAATAATTGCCTGCTTTGATAAAAGAAGACAGATGTGTACAAACTAATGGCTCACCCAGACCATCAAAAGATGGAATGTATGCATCTGGGAACCCTCCTTTCTCCTGTTAGACACGAGGGCTTTTAAGGAGTGAACATTCGGAGGTATATATTGGGCTACATCATTTCAAAGGCACTCAGCTTAAATTGAATCATTCCAATACCTAAGTGGCATATTTATGAAAGGCAATGTAGCATTTAGTCTTTTCCTGTGTTGCCCACACTATTTCACATAGAGAACGTACATTATGTTCCATCACTTGGGAATAGTCAACAAATAGGCTACTATTAACTACTTGATAATTAAAGAGAAAAATTTAATATTTAGGCAAAGCCTAAAATACACATTTCAGAATACCACTATCACTGTCACCAAACCCTAGTAAAATTGTTACAGAAAATCCTAAGAGGCATCAGAGTAAGGATTGCAGGCACCTACCCTAGAAAATTAGAGAAAAGACATGGAAAGACATGCTGGACCCATATCCTCCAACCACTGTGTTCCAGGGGGGGGGGGGGGGGGGGGGTGCAGAGAGAAAGATACAGGCCAGAAAAGTGAGAGGTCATTGTTAGCTAAACCTACTCCACTTAAAACAACAAAAACTATAGCTTAGATACATTTAATGTGTGTATATACATACATATATTAACATATGTATGCATGTGTGTGTGTGTGTGTGTGTGTGTGTGTGTGTGTGTATTCATATGATGTCCATCTGTTAAACAATACTTAAGATGTATCTTTTAGGAAGACAGAGATTGCCTCATGGGTCAACTCGAACAGCAAACTCCAGGTTTCTTTACAATATATAATCTTATTTGTCTCTCTGTTGGATCATAAAGTATCACACTGAAGAATCTCACTGAAGTTCTGAATTTTTACTTTTGAGTCACTGGGTTAAAAATAACATTGTTGTTTATTGTCTGACCTCTCTACTACCCAGAATTCCTGGCACAACGTCTTGAAAGCTCAGGGCCAAAGGACTTCAGGGCATTTGGAGACAGGAGTGAAATATTGGGCTTGATTTCACCGTTCTTCCCCTTACCTTACAGTGGCAACTGCAAAATTCCTATTGAATGGTTTGAGAAGCTGTCTGGTTTGATTGTAGCTTCAGTGATTTTGTGCTTCTGACCTCCACTGAATTGCTGTTCTATTGCTATTTACAGCAATGTTCCCCAGCAAATCACAACTTCTGTCCCTATGGCAACCATATATACCTGAGATGTTACTGCCTCTTTTTCTGCCGGTAGAAAAACATAGTTAAAAGAGAAAATAATAAATTTGGCTAGTGGCCCTTTCTACATATTCATGCTTGTGTATTACTCTGAGGTGTGCATTTTCAATTAGGAATCCCCTGAACTGAACTCAGTATCTGCGTGCACAAGCATGCCATTCCTTCAGCAGATCCAAATGAAAGACAAATGCATAAATTGTATATGTGATTAATCATTTCTGAGTATGAGCTGATGACCAAATGTCACATATGCACAGGGCAGATAAAGAACACTTTCTGGCCAGGTGTAATTGCTGACAATTCTGTGATAAAATATTTCCTTTTGCCCTGTTCTTCACCTCTCTCTCTCTCTCTCTCTCTCTCTCTCTCTCTCTCTCTCCCCCCCCCCCTCTCCCCCTCTCTCATTCTCTCATTCTTTCTCTCTCTCTCTATCTCTTTTTAACATTCTTCCCATTAGCTCAGTACATCACAGAGTATGATTCTTGAATGGAATCACCGAGGAATATTTATTAAAAATGTGGAATTCTAAATTCCACCACGACCTGGCATGGAGGGCAATAACCCACATTTTAAACAACTTTGCCTTTGATTTTAATGAATGCTAAAGTTTGAGAACCATTGTAGTAGGCAGCCTTTGAGAGAAGGGGCCCCCTGTTATGCATCTTCATATTTCCAGCACCTTCACAATGCCTGCTTTAGTCGCATTACTGTATATCCAAAACACACCAGGGTCCCATCTACTCAATCCTATGGTCAGGACAATGCCTGTCAGGTTTAGGATGGGGTATGGCCTGCTCTCGTGATCTTGGTCAGTGTCATGTTATCCCTAAAACCTCTTGAGAGTCAGATGATCTCTGTGCTCTCCAAGAGCCTACAGACCATATTCGAGGGGGTTTCAAGTGTTGGTGAACTAGAATGGGATGGGATGGAGTGTAGCTTCTCAGATTGGCTCTGGATATAGCTGTAAATTCAGAAGTAATGGCTGTTGGAGAAGGTCATCAAGAGGACACAACCACAGATTGACCCACGAGCTGGACTCAGGCAGTCCGAAGCTCCTGACCCCCTCCTCTGTCCTTGGAATGTATGCTTCACTTGCCTTTCCTGCAGTAGGGTGTGGCTATGAGATAACAATACGTTGTTGAGCCCATCTGAACAGTATGTTACTGGAGCCAGCCACCAAAGACAAGTCCCTTAAGTTCCCTTGCTTGTTAAAACTGCCACCTACCAACCTGGAGAGGCTTGTCCCTTTCTTCAGCCTCTCCTTCCTTTCTCTGTACAGGGGCCAGGTTGCAAAGCAACAATGGCCTTTCATCCAAAAGCATGTGTTTGAGAGTTTGTAGTGCATATCTTAAAGCCACAATGTTGGGCCTCAAGAGAAGGAGAGCTCTCCTTTTCTTCTTTTCCTTTGATGACTTCAGATGGAAACTGTAAAAGTCATCGAAGGTGCTAGTAAGGGACTCCACAAGGCTCTGCAAACAGAGATAAACCTATTTTCAAAGTGTCCAGGCTCTCTGATCCATTCCAGCATCTACCTAAATGGGACCACCCTTCCTTCACAGATGCTGTCCCAGAACTTTGCACAGAGATCTGGAGCACACATTCAGTGGAACAAATTTATCCTCTCAAAGAGAGGAATTAATACATGTCATGTATTGGGTCTGAACACTTAAAAATGTGTCCATGTATTCCCTCTCAAGGGTGATCCTTGCTTTTTAGGTGATCTTACAAAGAATACGAGATGATTCTACTTGTCCTTTATAACTTTAATATGTTTTCTTGTACGGGAACATATAGTTTTCAGAGAATAAGAAAAAACTAAAGAGATTCTCATTGGTATATTATTTTTACAATGTCCATTGATTAATATATGGAGGTACGAGGAGGAGAGAGAGGAGGAAGGAGAGAGAGAGAGAGAGAGAGAGAGAGAGAGAGAGAGAGAGAATAGAAGAGGGAGTAAAGTGGTGTTTTCCATATTCATAGCCATTACAAGAATTCTAGGATGTCAGGCCAGAAGGCATACAACCAGGAATCCTTTCTTGTATGATGGATTTCTAGGGGAAAAAAAATAGTGAAAGATTTGAGGCTTGAATGTAGATAGTTGGAAGCCAGGATTAAGATCTTATCTATTATTTTTTATTCCAGTGTAACTATGTACAGTGTTATATTAGTTTCAGGTATACAGTGTAGTGATTCAACAATTCTACACATTACTCAGTGTTCATCATAATCAGTGTGCTCTTCACCCATTTCACCCATCCCCCACCCACCTCCCCTCTGCTAACTACCAGTTCTCTATATTTAAGAGTCTGGTTTTTGGTTTGTCTCTTTTTCTTCTTTGTTAATTTGTTTTGTTTCCTAAATTCCACATGATTGAAATAATATCATATTTGTCTCTTCTGACTTCTTTCACATAGCATTATATTCCCTAGCTCCATCTATGTTATTGCAAATGGCAAGATTTATTATTTTTTATGGCTGAATAATGTTCCATTATATATATATATATTATATATATAATGTATATATAATATATATATGTATATATATACATATATATAATATATATGTATATATATACATATATATATACACATATAGATGTGTGTGTGTATACATATATATACATATGTGTATACATATATACAATATATATTGTATATATATCACCTCTTTATCCATTCATCTATCAATGGACACTCAAGCTGCTTCCATATTTTTGCTACTGTAAATAATGCTGCAGTAAACATAGGCATAAATACATCCTTTCAAATTAGTGTTTCTGTATTTTTTGGGTAATTACCCAGTAGTTAAACTACTGGGTGATTTGGTAATCCTATTTTTAACATTTGAGGAACATCCATACTGTTTCCTACAGTGACTGCAACAGTTAGCATTCCCATCAACAGTGCATGAGGGTTCCTTTTCCTTTACATCCTCACCAACACTTGTTGGGTTTTTTTCCTTGTTATTTTAGACATTCTGACAGGTGTGAAGTGATGTCTTATTGTGGTTTTGCTTTGTATTTCCCTGATAATGAGTGATGTTGAGCATCTTTTCATGTGTCTTTTGGCTTTCTGTATGTTGTCTTTGGAGAAATATCCATGTCTTGTGCCCATTTTTAATTGTGTTACTTGTTTTTCTGGTGTTAAGTTGTGTAAATTCTTTACATATTTTGGATAGTAAACCTTTATTGGATATATTATTTGCAAATATCTTCTCTCATTCAGTAGGTTGTCTTAGTTTTGTTGTTTCCTTGCTCTGCAGAAGATTTTTATTTTGATGTAGTCCCAATAGTTTATTTTTGTTTTTGTTTCTTTTCCCTGAGGAGAAATATCTAGAAAAATGGTGCTATGGCTAAAGTCATAGAAACAACTGTATGTGCTCTTTTCAAGGATTTTTATGATTCCAGGTCTCATATTTACATCCTTAAACCATTTGGGTTTACTTTTGTATATGGTGTTACAAAGTGGCCCACATTTATCCTTTTGCATGTAGCTGTCCAGTTTTCCCAACACCATTTATTGAACATACTTCTTTCTCATTGTATATTCTTGAATTCTTTGCCATAGATTAGTTGACCACATAAGTGTGGGTTTATTTCTGGGTTCTCCATTCTGTTCGACCCATTAATCTATGTGTCTGCTTTTGTGCTAGCACGATACAGTCTGATTACTCCAGCTTGTAGTATATCTTGAAATCTGGGATTGTGATACCTCCAGTTTTGTTCTTTTTCAAGATTACTTTGGCTATTCAGGGTCTTTTGTGGTTCCATACAAATGTAATATTATTTGTTCTAGTTCTGTGAAAAATACTGTTGGTATTTTGTTAGTAATTGCATTAAATGTAAGGACTGCTTTGGGTAGTATAGATATTTTACTAATATTTGTTCTTGCAATCCATGAGCATGCAATATCTTTCCATTTGTGTCATCTTCAATTTGTTTCATCAGTGTTTTATAATTTTCAAAGTACAGGTCTTTTACCTCATCGGTCAAGTTTCTTCCTAGATATTTTATTATTTTTAATGCAATTGCAAATAGGATTGCTTTCTTCCTTTCTCTTTTTGATAATTCATTATTAGCATATAGAAATGCAACAGATTTGTGTATTGATTTTATACCCTGCAATTTTACTGAATTCATTTATCATTTCTAGCAGTTTTTGGTGGAGTCTTTGTGTTTTCTATATATAGAATCCTGTCATCTGCAAATAGTATAAGTTTTACTTCTTCCTTACCAATTTGGATGCCTTTTATTTTTTTTCTTGTATGATTGCTCTGGCTAGGACTTCCAGTACTTTGTAAAATAAAAGTAGTGAGAGTGGACATCCCTGTCTTGTTCTTGACGTTAGGGAATATGCTCTCAGGTTTTCATGATGTAAGCTGTGGGGTTTTCACATATGACCTTTATTATGTTTGGGTGTGTTCCCTCAAAACCCACTTTACTGACAGTTTTTATGATGAATACATGTTATACTTTGTCGAATTCTCTCTTCACCTATCAAAATGATCATATGATTTTTGTCCTATGTTTTGTTGATGTAGTGTATGATGTTGATTGATTTGTGAATACTGAACCCCTTACATCCTAGGAATAAATCCCACTTGATCCTGGTGAATTATTTTTTTTATGTATCATTAGATTCAGTTTGATATATTTTGCTGATGAATTTTTCATTCATGTTCCTCAGAGATACTGCCCTGTAGTTCTCTTTTGTTGTGTCTTTACCTGGTTTTAGTATCAGGGTAATGCTGGACTCATAGAATAAATTGGAAGCTTTTCTTCCTCTTCTCTTTCTTGGAACAGTTTGACAACAAAGGGTATTAACTTTTGTTTAAATGTTTGGTTGAATTGACCTATGAAGCTGTCTGGTCCTGGACTTTTGTTAGTTGGGAATTTTTTGACCGCTGATTTGATTTCATTGCTTTTCATTAGGACCTTCAAATTTTCTCTTTCTAATTAAGTTTTGGGAGGTTATATGTTTCTAAGAATTTATCAATTTCTTCTAGGTTGCTCACTTTGTTCGTATGTAATTTTTCATAATTTTCTCTTAAAATTGTATGTCTGTGGTTTGATTGTTATTTCTCTTCATTTCTGATTTTGTTTATGTAAATCTTCTCTGTCTCTCCCTACCCCTCTCTCTCTCATGAATCTGTCTAAAAGTTTATTGATTTTTTAGTTCTTCCCAAAGAACCAGCTACTGGTTTTATTGATATGTTACTGTTTTTTCAGTTTCAATTTCATTTATTTCTGCTCTAATATTTATGTTTCCCTTCCTTCTATTATGTTGGAGTTTTGTTTGTTCTTTTTCTAGCTCCTTTAGGTATAAGTTTAGGTTGTGTATTTGAGATTTTTCTTCTTAATGTGGGCCTGTATTGCTATACACTTACCTCCTAAAACAGTTTTGCCTGTGTTTCAAATATTTTGGATCATTGTATTTTTATTTTCATTTGTCTCCTTGTATTTTTTGGTTTCCTCCTTTGATTTCTTGATTGATCCATTCATTGTTTAGTCGCATGTTATTTAACTTCCATTTATTTGTGTTTTTTCTAGATTTTTTTCTTGTGATTGATTTCTAGTTTCAAAATGTCGTGTTTATTAAAAAATGTATGATATGACTTCAATCTTTTTAGATTTCTTGAGATGTGTTTTGTGATCTTACATGTGGTATATCCTGAAAAGTTTCCATGTGCCCTTGAAAAGAATGTTTATTCTACTGTTTTAGGATGAATGTATATTCTACTGTTTTAATGTTCTGAATATATTTTTGGGTCCATCTGATCCAACGTGTCATTCACAACCACTGCTTTCTTTGACAGGCTGTTTGGATAATCTATCCTTTGACGTAAGCGGGCTGTTAAAGTCTCCTACTATTGTATTACTATTGATTACTTCCTTTATGTTTGTTATTAGCTGCTTTAAGGATTTGGGTGCCTTCATGTTGAGTGCATAAATATTTATAATTGTTATATCTTCTGTTGGATTTTTCTCTTTATGATTATGTAGTGCCCTTCTTTGTCCCTTGTTACAGTCTTTGTTTTAAAGTCTATTTTTTCTGATATAAATATTGCTACACCAGCTTTCTTTTCACTTCCTTTTGCATGATAAATGATTTTCCATCCCTTCACTTTCAATCTGCTTGTGTCTTTACATCTGAAGTGAGTCTTGTAGGCAGCATATAGATGGGTGTTGCTTTTTTACCCATTCTATCACACTATATCTTTTGATTGGAACATGTAGTCCATTTACATTTAAAGTAATTATTTATAGGAATGTGTTTATTGCCACTTTATTAGTTGTTTTCTGGTTGTTTTGTAGTTTTTGTATTCCTTTCTTCTCTTGCTCCTTTCATGGTTTGCCAACTTTTCTTGAATTCATTTCTCTTTATATTTTCCAAATCTATTACCAGTTTTTTTTTTTTGCAGTTACCATTACGTTTATATATAACATCTTATGCATATAGCAGTCTATATTAAGTTGATGGTCACTTAAGTTTGAACCATTCTAAAAGCATGACATTTTTTGTCCTCTCCTTCAACCCCACATTTAGGCATATAGTGCCATACTTTACAGCTTTTTATTTTGTGGAGGTTTTGCATTTTCTAGTTTATTTTTGACATTCTGTTTTCTTTCTCCCCTGAACAGCCCAACCACACAATATTCTACCATGAAAATTGAGTTTCTAATTTAATGATGCTTGCTTTGCAATACTTTTCTGCATTGACTTCATTTGGCTTCAAGGAAAGTGACTCCACCATCATTACAGAGATGGCTTTACCTCTGTGGTCCTGTATGGATAATCTGGGGCAAAATACAGATATAAGTGAAATTTATCTTCATTGCCACTCCCCTTATTACCATCATCCATTCCTCACAGTAAAATGGATAAAAATAATTATGTTTTTGATATCACACCTCTAAAAACAGAAATAGGCCCCTACAGAATAATAGGCACTGTCACTGTTTATTATTTCCTCTTATGTGCCAGTGTCTTTGAAATAGAATGGATGAGCTATATTTGCACATTTGTTGGATTTACTTTGTCATGTAAAATTATTCTATTTTTCTTTCATTGCCATCTCCTGTGGCCTTCAGGAACAGATGTTTCTTTTGAGCATCTGGCAGCTGTAGTCCTGAAGTGTCAACTTAGAGAAACATGGTTTTGTCTAGCAGCTTAAACTACTGCAGAGATACAGCCTTAGAGGACTGTATGTGCATGTGAGACACACACACACACAGACCCACACACACACACCATAAGCTTGGAGCTATAAATATGTACGAGTCACTTAATAGAATAAGAGAAACAATAAGGAAATTTAGAAGTTGTATTTCTACTAACATATCTGTTTTCAAAAGTATTTGTTTTTAATGCCTTCAGCTTTGGGTATTATCTTCAACAGGTGCAGCAGAACCAAATGATTCAAGGTCATTTGTGTCATGTTTGTCTAAGACTAATGTTCTATGTTTTGTGTTCAGGATTTTTTGTAATGATCTTCAGCATATCATGAGGCTTTTTGTCCTAGATATTGACTGGTCTGATGATGTTAGAAAAGTAAATAGTAACTCCCAGACCTTTCCTGAAGCATAGACTTTAATGCCCATTATCCTTTTAGTGGACAGTGTCAGTAGACACTGAAATTTTTTTTCAGTTAACCATTTCATACATTCCTATATTGAAACATTAGCTCCCCTGGTCTGGCTGAGTCCGTGGATCATACTCTTAATTCATATACAATACAGCTTTTAATGGAGTTATTTTAAACCATAATATTACCCAAAGGTACTAGATCATTTTTTCTGTAATAGGCTTACTTAACAATATCTTCAGTGCAACTTACAAGAAAATGGGTTGTCTTGCACTTCAATTCCAGAAAATATCTTCCTGCATGTTAATTCTACAAATAAGAAAGAAAACATCAAAATCATTTTATACCACTTGCAGACTTAAATATTTTTCTGCAGATTCTTTTTCTCAGCTTATTTGTTAAAGTATGTAACAAGACTGGGGCCAACGTTCTTTACAGGTAATGCCTCTGTTTATACCTAATTTAGAGACTTCATTTGGAAGCTTCTGCTCAGAAAGAGGCTACATTTCTCAACTTCCCCTGCATCTAAGTAGGGCCAAGCAACTGAGTTGTGCTTAGTGAACTGTGGATGGAAAAACTATATCCCACTTTCAAGCTTCGTCCATATAAACCTCTTAATATTCTCAATTTTCACTAGCTTCCAAAAAAATAGAAATGAAAGAAAAGCTTCCAAACTCATTCTATGAAGCCAGCATTACCTTGATTCCAAAACTAGACAAAGACCCCACTAAAGAGGAGAATTATAGGCCAGTATACCTGATGAAACTGGATGTAAAAATTCTCAACAATATACTAATTCAAGTCTAATTCAGCAGTACATTAAAAAAATCATTCACCATGATCAAGTGGGATTTATTTCTGGGCTGCAGGGTTGATTCAGCAGCATTTGCAAATTAATCAGTGTAAAGCACCACATTAACAAAAGAAAGGATAAAACCATATGATCCTTTTAATGAATGCAGAAAAAGCATTTGACAAAATACAGCATCTTTTCTTCATAAAATCCTCAAGAAAGTAGGGATAGAAGGAACATACCTCAATATCATAAAAGCCATATATGAAAGGCCCAGGGCTAATATCATCCTCAGTGGGGAAAAACTGAGAGCTTTCTCCCTAAGGTCAGGAACATGACAAGAATATCTACTCTCAGCACTGCTGATCAACATAGTACTGAAAGTCCTAGCCTTAGCAATCAGACAACAAAAAGAAATAAAAGGCATATATTAGGCAAAGAAGAAGTCAAACTTTCACTCTTTCACAATACTCTATATGGAAAACCCAAAAGACTCCACCAAAAAACTGCTAGAACTGATACGTGAATTCAGCAAAGTTGCAGGATATAAAACCAAAGACAGAAATTGGTTGCATTTCTATATGCCAATAACGAAGCAGCATAAAGAGAAATCAAGGAATTGATCCTATTTGCAATAGCGCCAAAAACCATAAGATACCCAGGAGTAAACCTAACCAAAGAGGTAAAAGATGTGTACGCTGAAAACTATAGAACGCTTATGAAAGCAATGGAAGAAGACACAAGAAATGGAAAAATATTCCATGCTCATGGATTGGAAGAACAAATATTGTTAAAATGTCTATACTACCCAAAACAATCTACACATTTGATGCAATCTTTATCAAAATAATACCAGCATTCTTCACAGAGCTAGAACAAACAATCCTGAAATAGCCAAAACACCCCAAATAGCCAAAGCAATATTGAAAAATAAATCCAAAGCAGGAGGCATCATAATTCTGGACTTTAAGCTATATCACAAAGCTGTAATCATCAAGACAGTATGCTACTGGCACAAAAAAAGACAGATATATCAATAGAATGGAAGAGAACACCCAGAAATGAACTCACAAATGTATGGCCAACTAATCTTTGACAAAGCAGTGAAGAATATCCAATGGAATAAAGACAGTCTATTCGGCAAATGGTGCTGGGAAAACTGGAGAGTGACATGCAGAAGAATGAACCTGGACCACTTTCTCACACCACACACAAAAATAAATTTAAAATGGATGAAAGACTTCTATATGAGACAGGAAACCATCACAATCCTACAGGAGAAAACAGACAGCAACCTCTTTGACCTTGGCTGCAATAACTTCTCACTAGACATGTCTCTGGAGGCAAGTGAAACAAAAGCAAAAATGAATCATTAGGACCCCATCAAGATAAAAAGCTTCTGCACCGTGAAGGAAACAATCAAAAAAACTAAAAGGCAACCAATGGAATAGGAGAAGATATTTGCAAATGACTTATCCAATAAAGGGTTAGTATCCAAAATCTATAAAGAACTTTTCAAACCCAACACCCAAAATCAAATAATCCAGTGAAGCAATGGGCAAAAGATGTGCATAGACACTTTCCAAAGAAGACATCCAGATGGCTAACAGACACATGAAAAGATGCTCATCATCACTCATCATCAGGGAAATACAAATCATAGATACCACCTTATACCTGTAAGAATGAGTACAATGAAAATCTCAGGAAACAACAGATATTGATGATGATGCAGAGAAAAGGGAACTCTTTTGTGCTGTTGGTGGGAATGCAAACTAGTGCAGCTTTTCTGGAAAACAGTATGGAGTTTCCTCAAAAAATTAATAATAGAACAACTCTATGCCCCAGCAGTTACAATAGGCCATATTTATCCAAAGGATACAGAAATGCTGATTTGAAGGGGCATATGCACCCCAATGTTTATAGCAGCGCTATCAACAATAGCCAAACTATGGAGAGAGCCCAAATGTCCATTGACCGATCAATGGAGAAAGAGGATGTGGAATGGAATACTACTCAGAGATCAAAAAGAATGAAATCTTGCCCTTTGCAACAATGTGGATGGAACTAGAGTGCATTATGCTAAGCAAAATAAGTCAGACAGAGAAAGAAAAATATTGCATTATCCCACTCATATGTGTAATTTAAGAAACAAAACAGATTAACATAGGAGAAGGGAAGGAAAAATAAAAAGAGAGAGGGAGGCAAATCAGACTCTTACATACAGAGAATAAACTGAGGATTGTTGGAGAGGGAATGGGGGGATGAGGTAAATGGGTGATAGGCATTGAGGATGGCACTTGCTGGAATGAGCACTAGATGTTATTTGTAAGTGATGAATTGCTGGGGTCTACCCCTGAGCCCAATATTACATTGTATGTTAACTAACTTGAATTTAAATAAATAAATTAAAGACGAATTTAAAAGATTCTGTGAATCCGGAAAGATTTCTGGACTGTTAGAGGGAAACCAATAGCCTGGGCTATTCTTACTCTAGGTAACAGAATATGTTCTAAACATGTTGTCTTAAAAACTGGTGTTAGTAGGTGTAAGCAAACACACACACATCTACCTCTCTGTATTCATGCATTTTTATTTACAGTTACCACAAAAAGATACACAATACCTCATATTTTTATAGTTATTATGAAACATTTGTTAAAATGTTAACCATTAGGGGTAAACAATTTACTATCTTTAGGTAACAACATGTGTTTTAAAATAACCCCACCAGCATTCTTCACAGAGCTAAAACAAACAACCCTAAAATTTGTTTGGAACCAGAAAAGACCCCAGATAGCCAAAGCGATCTTGAAAAATAAAACCAAACCTGGAGGCATCACAATCCTGGATTTCAAGATGTATTACAAAGCTTTAATCATCAAGACAGTATGGTACTGGCACAAAAACAGACACTCAGATCAATGGAACAGAATATAAAACCCAGAAATGGACCCACAAACGTATGACCAACTAATCTTTGACAAAGCAAGAAAGAATACCCAATGGAATAAAGACACTCTCTTCAAATGGTGTTGGGAAAACTGGACAGCAACATGCAGAAAAATGAAACTTGGACCTCTTTCTTACACCATACACAACAATAAACTCAAAATGGATGAAAGACCTAAACATAAGACAGGAAGCCATCAAAATCCTAGTGGAGAAAACAGGCAAAAACCTCTTTGACTTCAGCCACAGCAATTTTTAAAAAATTTTTTAATAATGTTTGTTTATTTTTGAGACAGAGAGAGATTGCGGGATGCAAGTGAGCAAGGGAAGGGAAGGGAGAGACACACACACGGAATCTGAAGCAGGCTCCAGGCTCTGAGCTGTCAGCACAGAGCCTGACATGAGACTCAAACTCACAAACTGTGAGATCATGACCTGAGCCGAGGTTGGACGCTTAACTGACTGAGCCACCCGGGCATCCAACTGGCCACAGCAGTTTCTTACTCAACATATCACCGGAGGCAAGGGAAACAAAAGCAAAAATGAACTATTGGGACCTCATCAAAATAAAAAGCTTCTGCACAGCGAAGGAAACAATCAGTAACACTAAAAGGCAAGTGACAGAATGAGAGAAGATATTTGCAAACCACATATCAGATAAAGGGTTAGTGTCCAAAATCTATAAAGAACTTATCAAACTCAACACCCAAAAAACAAATAATCCAGTGAAGAAATGGTCAAAAGACATGAATAGACACTTCTCCAAAGAAGACATCCAGATGGCAAACCAACACATGAAAAAAAATGCTCAACATCACTCATCATCAGGGAAATACAAATCAAAGCCACAATGAGATATGACCTCATACTTGTCAGAATGGCTAACAACTCAAGTAACAACAGATGTTGATGAAGATGCGGAGAAAGAGGAACTCTTTTGCACTTTTGGTGGGAATGCATACTGGTGCCACTCTGGAAAACCGTATGGAGTTTCCTCAAAAAATTAAAAATAGAACTACCCTATGACCCAGCAATTGCACTCTAGGTATTTACCAAAGGGATACAGGTGTGCTGTTTTAAAGGGGCACATGCACCCTAGTGTTTATAGCAACACTATTGACAATAGCCAAAGTACAGAAAGAGTCCAAATGTCCATCGACAGATGAATGGTTAAAGAAGATGTGGATACACACACACACACACACACACACACACACACACACAAGGGAGTATTTCTTGGCAATCAAAAAGAATGAAATTTTGCCATTTGCAACTATGTGGATGGAACTAGAGGGCATTATGCTAAGCGAAATTAGTCAGACAAAGACAAATATCATATGACTTGACTCATATGAGGACTTTAAGATACAAAACAGATGAACATAGGGAAGGGAAGCAAAAATAATATAAAAACAGGGAGGGGGACAAACCATAAGAGACTCTTAAACATAGAGAACAAACAAAGGCTTTCTGGAGGGGTTGGGGGGGAGTGGGCTAAATGGGTAAGGGGCATTAAGGAATCTACCCCTGAGATTATTGTTGCACTATATGCTAACTAACTTGGATATAAATTTTAAAAAATTAAAAATAAAATAAAACAACCCCATTAAGATAGTGTAGTGAACTGATTGAGAACATGAGCCTTGGAGTTGCAGACCAGGATTTAAATAATGTTGCTGTCACTTACTGTGTGACCTTGGCCAAATTATTTAATCTCTTGGAGTCTCACATTTATTTCCTACAAACTAAAATATCTTAATCATTGGATCACTGCGAGGCTTAAATCAAAAAGACACACAATACCAGTAAAGTCCCTGATAAAATCCCCAGTATTGTTGTAAGCACTTAATAGAGTATCCAAACTGTTTGAATTAGTATTCAAATTATTTGAATTTTATAACTACAGATACAATATCATACACATTACAAGAAAAGCATCCCAGTATTTGTTTTTCATGGGCAAAACCAAAAAGCCTATCAAGGAAAGAAAACTACCTTTCCAAAAATCGAAGCAGAATCCAAGAAAGAACAAATGGGCTCCAAAGAATGTCCAAACTAGAAATATGCAGTTCTGTTACAAAGTCTGTGATTTACTTTGAAGTATTTTAGCATAATCTGTGTAACACTATGTTCACACCAGTTAAAGTTTAATTTTAGAGGCAGTCGGCTGGCATTTTACTCCAGAGGCAGCTCCTAGAAGTCATTCAGCTATTGGTATCTCAATCAACAATTGACAGTTTGCTAATTAGCATAGTAGAAGACAAAATGGATTTTCATTCCTAGAACAAGTGACTTATTATTAAGTATGATGAATATTAGAAATGGGTTCTTAGAAGAAAATAACGGTATTCTACTTGTGTGGATGTAGTGCTCACGTGTGTTGACGAAAATTGCTTAAATTGCTCTCCATCCTAGTAAGAAAAATCCACCCTGGATAAAAATCCACCCTGGAATGTATTCCTCACCTTTGTGGATGGAGTCTATGGCTTAGGCCCTAATCAGGTCTGTGTGCAGCCATCAGTTAAGGAGAATTGTAATGTAGTTACACTGTGACTTAGTGATACAGAATCCTCCCTCCGAAATTTTGTTGGTCTGCCTGCTAAAATTCTCACACAAGGGCAGAAAGCTGAAATTTCACTGAAGTTAGAGAAGATGATGTAGGAAATTTTTGTGCATTCGTTGATAATGAATAGCTGGCAAATGTATCCATGTGTAGAAGAACTTGATTAGACACTTTCGTTATCAATAGGTAGCAAGATTGTGGGCAGTACCTAGTTACCAAAAAGAACGTCAGCTATGTGACAAATTGGCTAATGTCACTTCACAACAAATAGTTCACAAGCACCTCCCTTCTTCTTTTAAGGCCCCTCTTCAATAGCCGAGGACTCTCATAATGATAATCCAATCCTCTATATAGACTGCCCATTTACTAGATGGAAATATATCAAGGAACACAGCATAGTGCTTCAGAATTCAAGCACTGTCACTTGTTAGCTACACAATAATTAGCAAGTTATTTATCTTCCTGTGCCTGCATTCTTGCCTTGGACATAGATCATAGATCATGAGGATGATTAAATAATATATACATAAAGCACTTATAATAGTTTCTGCCACATCTTAAAAAGTGCTAGCTATTATTATTTCCCAAATTCTCCTCCAGAGACTTAGTGTAGTGTGGTAGCCATGTTGGCTAACACTCTGTTACTCAATTAAGGCCACTCGATTGCATCATGTCACAATTTTACTTGTGTCTTGAAAATCCTCCAAGGGATTCTACTTGACTTAGTCATGTGCCTTCATTGAGTTCATCATTTAGGTGCATCTGTAGCTCTATCTAGAGTATGTGATCTTCAACTTGGAGGCTGGAGAAGTTGGAATTGCCTAGTTTCCTCCCTAGTACAGACACAGCATATTCGCTCACTTTTTATAAAATTGTCTTTTCATTTGGAAGTACCCCCTGCACTACAATCATGGAATGACCCCTCTTCTGTGGTCTAGCAGACTTCCTGTTCTTGATGAAAGCAAAACAGAATCTCTGTAGAGGACCTTCTTCATCTCCCTGCCCACACCTTGGACTCAAGGAGTGGTAAGTTTCAGGGAAAGAGTCGGGAGAGGAGGGGAGAGAATGTGTAGTGAGAAGGCACATTGAAAGAGGTGTCCTTCTCCTCTCTCAGAGTATAGTTCCTGGGTCATTGTCTTTCCTTTTCAGCAGCCTCTATAATGTTGTTGTTTTAACTTCAAAGTTTTGGATTGCTGGTTTTGACATATGTATGGCTTTAATAGGTGATCTTTTTGAGACTGATAGTTACTCCAGATTCCAATACAGTGTTCCTTGTTTTGTTGAAACTTAAAAGATTTATAAAAGTAATTCATGCTCATGGCAAAAAAAAAAAAATCTAAAAATACAGGAAATCAATACAGTGAATTTAAGCAATCACCAAGTCATGTGTTTATGAAGGCTGTTTTTCTTCATTTACTTGACTGGTAAAGGGAAACTAACATTTATTGTACTCTGTGAATATGCTAGATATGGATGAGCCTGACGACATCCCTTTGAAATAAGTATTAATATTTTCTCCCTTTTTAGATGTGAGTATTGAATTCTGAGAGCTTAATCTGGACAAAGACATAAGCCATCAGTGGCAGAGGCTTAGTGTGAAGTCTGATTCCCATACCCCTACTGTGAGGTCAATGTGCTTACAGGCTAGCATTCACTCACACCTGCATTTCGCAACATTTCTTTTCCTAATGTTAACTAACGTTGAGATGGGTTTTCAAATTTTTCCTTTCCCACCAGAGTTGAGAGTCTGACAAAATGAATCACTCATCATGGCTTCTAAGCTCAGCTTCCACCTCTGAACAGCCCAGGACAGTTTCTAAAACTGACTTCTCACAGTAGCATCAATGTGTCCTAACCATAGGCCTTTCAGCCAGGTTACATTCCAGGAGGCACACAAGCAAAGCCTTGTAACCAACCCATGGGAAGAGACAGGTATTCTAAAAATATGTCATCAACTGAAAGAGTGTCAGCCGGTTTTCAGGTAATGCTGAAAGGGGCTGTTGCAAGTATTTGTTAGGAACGTCAGACTTCTGAAAACGATAAAAATGCAGATTTGAATTTTGCCAGAGAGAACTGGGTTTAGAGGATTGTAGGAATTACTAAGAAAAGATACGCTTTAAGTGACCAGCTTTTCACACATCCTCTGTGACAGTGATTGGTACTTCAGCTTCTGAAGTATTTAACCGAAGTCCTAAGTTATTTTTAATACAATGAACCCTCCAAGCTCTGATTTGGCAGAACTGAGGGAAATAGCATGGTGTGTTGATTTCAGGCAGCTCCAGAATAATACAAAACTGTCTGAGCTTGCAGTGAATAGAGGCAGTTGCTTTAAGTCTTTGAAAACCTTTGATTATTTTATTCTTCTATATATAAATATGTGCATCATGGAAACATCAAACAGTACAGAATATAAAGAACAAAGTAAAGCTTATCTGAAAACTCACTACAAAGAGATAGCTAAACCACTGTTTACATTTTGACATATCTCGGTGCGAGTTTCATCTTTTGGAACTTTCTAATTCCTCTTTTGTCTGCTATAGTACTCATTAATTTGTTCAAGGAACATTTATTTGGTACTTATTATGTGCAAGTACTACCAGGTCCTAGAAAGGTAACAACCTCATAGTAGACTAAGGAAGACAGACTATTAAATACAAATCATAATACACAGATGGGATAAAGGTTGTCTTATGCATCTTCATATCTTCATTTCCTCAGGATGGAGGAGGTGAGGAGGCAGGGGGAAGATGCTAAACAGATATCTGCTGATGAATAAATGATCTTTTGAATCAGTGGATTAATAAAATGTGTTAAGTACAAATAGAAGTAGCTCATGGAAGCACTAAAAAGGAGCACATAGGGGAACCTGAGTGGCTCAGTCAGTTAAGCGGCTGACTTCAGCTCAGGTCATGATCTCACATTTCATAAGTTAGAGCCCCACATCGGGCTCTGTGTTGACAGCTCGGAGACTGGAGCGTGCTTCAGATTCTGTGTCTCCCTCTCTCTCTGCCCCTTCCCTGCTCCTGCTCTGTCTCTCAAGAATAAATAAAGATTAAAAATAATAACAATAATAATAAAATAAATAAAAAGCACATAAATATGGCCAGAAGAAGTTTTCGGATGTCATGTCCAAACTACAGATTGAGGTGTAAGAATTAATTCCAGCATAATTAATACCTTGCATATGGAGCAGCATATGCAAAAGCCATGGTGCGTCGAGGAAAATGCAAGGAACTCAGAGTGACTGGAGCTTAGAGTTAGTGTAGAAACGTCGCAAGAGATGAGTCTTGAATGATAATTGCAAAAAAGCCATGATGGCCCATCTATGCCAACCAGCTAACAAACCTTGAGTTTATTTTGAGACAAATGGAAAGCCAAAAAGGCTTTAGTTATTTAAAAGAAAAGCCTTTAGTTATTAGAAGAATGGCATGATTTCCATCTCAGGAGTCTAAACTATGTCCTGTGCCTTCGTCTCTTAAAGTTCAGTCGATTGGCTTTTTGAAAAAAAAAAAAATTATGTCTCGAGTCTCTTGTACACATAGGCTTAGTTATTTGGATCAACACCTCTGCTGAAAATAAATTAGATTGGATATAATCACATAGTCTTAGACACATCCAAGATTAGGTAAGACAGCTGCCTGAGGAGTTCTGAGGGAAGCCATCCACAGAAAAGTGCCATGTATTCATTGGAAAACTACTCTCAGGGAGAGTACTGAGGAAGCTAGCTGCCCAGGAGCTGGTGCCACTAAACTAACCAAGCTAACCAAGGAGATATTAGGCAAAACCATCCATGCCTGGGGTTCTGAAAAGATACCTGGGGGATGCCAGAGAAAGCTTCCATGGGACACTTCCAATTTCTATTGGCTCCTGGTTGCTGCTGAAAGTAGGTGCCACTGACAATGCCAAATGTACTTCAGAAACACAGAAGAAGCCTTCTTAGACAAACACACCAGAAAAAAAAAAAAAAAAAAAAAAAAGAAACCCTGTCTTCCTCCCATGTCTCTCCAGTATTCTATACTGACAAAGCTTAACATCATCATGCTTTTGGCAAAGAAGTGTTTACAACTCTACTGTAATAGAGGTTCCAACTCTATTATTGCAGAGCTGGAAATAAAGTGTATTTGGAAATTTAGAGTCCACATCAATAACTGCCATAGGCAGGAAGAAAACCCAGAGAGATAAAAGCAATTTGAAAAATTTACAGGGGATGTTGCAACAAGGATTTGTCCTAAAAATTTTTTTTATCTTGTTGACATTATAGAGTAAAAAGAAGAGAAATCAATGTCTAGGTCAATCATAAAATATAGAATCTACAGGAAACTTTCCCTGAAATAAACTGGGCCTAAAAGTTACAAAGATCATTGTAAAAGTGAATCAAAAGTAAGTGAACCCTTGTATAAAATTAAAGTCTAGGTTTGATTTGCCTGGATCATTCAAGAGATACTTGTACCCTTGACCTTGGCTTAAGGTGATCCCAGAATGACTGTCCCAAAGAAACTGGTCATATATATAAAATCCTTTAATTCTCCAATGTTTTCACCCTATCCTCACAAGACGGTTATAGGCTCTCTTGGATTTTTGATCTCCCAGCAATGAACTTCATTATAAACCTAGGCAAGATCAGCAAATGGCCCCAGGAACAACTACATGCATGCATCTGACCTTAGAAAAAAATCCTTTCCATATGGAATTTTAGTCCATCAAATTCACGAACATAGAAAAAAATATAAGTATGATGAGAGAAATTCAAGGAGGAGGAAATAAATGTTTCTTTTTTATAAAAGAATAAAAGAAACATCTAGAAATTAAAAAAAATAAACAGTATCAGAATGAAAAATACTCAGAAGGAGGCTAACCACAAACTAGACACTGGTGAAAGACAAGATCAGAGAAACTGAATACATAGCAGTAGAAACTATTCAAAATTAAGCTAACAAAGAAAAATAAAATGTGAACATAGGGTCACCGACCTATGGATAACAATCTCATCTACTTGAAATTGAAGTCCCAGAAGAAGACAAAGTGGGGCAGAGGGGATACTTGAAAAAAATAATAGTTTAAAGTTTTCCAAATTTGATGCAAACTACAAACACAGAGATTCAATAAGCTGAAAAAACTTCAAGCAACATCGACAGTGCCGGAGAACATTATAATCCAGAAACAGTTACTGAGAGAACTTAAAGACCTAAATACGTGGAAGAGAGAAAACATTCATGGATTGGAAGGCTCATTGTTGTTTAAGATTCAATTCTTTCTAAATTGATCTAGAGATTCAATGTAATCCCAATCAAAATCTTGAAGTAGTTTTGCTTATAAATTGACAAACTAATTTTAAAATCTGTGCAGAGATGCAAGTCAGCTAGAATAACCAGAAGGATTTTGAAAAAGAAGTTCAAAGTTGGAGGATTCAAATTTCCTGATTTTAAGACTTGGTATCAAGTTAGTAATACATGGTGATATTGCCATAAAATACATTTAAATGGAACAGAATAAAAAATGTTGAAATAGATACATATTTGGCAAATTAACTATGACAAAGGTGCCGAGGCAGTCCAATAGAAGAAAAATCTTCTCAACAAATGGTTCTCTAACAATTGTTAGCTGTAGACAAAAAATATGAACCTTAGCCCTTGCTCACATACACAAAACATACAGAAAACTCAAAATGGAGTATAAATCTAAATATAAAAGATAAAACTAGAAAACTCCTAGAAGAAAACATAGAAGTAATTTTAGTAATGTTGGTCTTGGGAAAGATTTCTTAAATATAATATACCAAGAAACATGAACTGTCAAGAGAATTCAAGAAATTGGGCTTCATCAAAATGTAAAATGTTTGCTCTTCAAAGGATACTTACAAAAATGAGAAGGCAAGCCACAGTCTTAGGGAAAATGTTTGCAAAATATATATCTGACTAAGGCTTGTACCTAGAACATATAAAGAATACCTATGAGTCAGTAAGAAGTAGTTAAACAATTCCATAAAAATATACGAAAGATGACACTACACTAAAGCAGATGTGCAAAAGACAAACACATGAGAAGATGCTCAACAATATTAATCATCAAGGAAATGCAAATTAAAATCATAATAAGATATCACTACATATCTACTAGGATAAATGAAGCCAGACCAAAAAAGAATACATGTCTATTGATTCCACATATGTAAAATTCTAGAAAATTCTAATGAATTGATAACAACAGGAAACATAACATTTGTCCTCTAGAGAAGAAGTGGGAGGAGGATGGATAGCTGGGCAAAGAGGGACTTGAAAGAGGAAATACAAAAGGCACAAGACAAATTCTGGGATGATGGATAGGATGATGGATGTGTGATATTTTTATTATGTTGATTGTGATGGTTTCAAAGGTATGTACATATGTCAACATTTATCAGATTATACACTTGGTGTGCAATTTATGTCAGTTATACCTCAATACACCTGTAAAAAATAGGCAAAACTAAATTATACTGAATACATAGAAGTACCCATAGATGGTAAAACTATGAATACATTACATACATAGATAGTGAAACTAAAAGAAGAGTGAGTTATGGGACTCAGTTGGTTGAGTGGCTGACTCTTGACTCTGGCTCAGGTTATGATCCCAGGGTTGTGGGTGAAAACCCCAAAGCAGGCTCTGTACTGAGCGTGGAGCCTGCTTGGGATTCTCTCTCTTCCTCTGCCCCCCTCCCCAGCTTGTCCTTTCTATCTCTCTAAAAAAAAATGATAATAAATAAAAATTTAAAAATAAAATAAAAAAGAAGAGTAGGCTAATGATGATCCTGACAAGTCAGGAAAGTGGTCACCTTGAGTAGAGGCAGAGTGGGGTTGTAGTGAAGGAGGGAAGGGTTTATGATCGAGAATACACGGTGGCTTAAGAGGGGCCAGGTATATTTTTCTATCTCTTGCCCTGGGTAGTGATTCATGGGAATTTTCTTTAGAAGATGTGTGTGTTGGTGTGTGTATTAAACACATTTCTTTACCTTAGTTACTTCTATTTCATACACATAAGAGGTGAAGAATGAAACGAAAAAGAGGTGGAGGAGGAGGGAAGGGAAACCGAGGAAGGAGAATTAGAAACACAAGAAGCAGATGGTGAAGTGGAAAGAACACCCAGTAAGTACATAGGGACCTGTGTTGCAGTTATTTTTCTGCCTGTGAATGAACGGGGTGCAAGAAAAGTCACTCAAACTCTTGGGCCTCATTAGTTTCCCCATTTGAGGTTTATTAGACACCGAATGAAAACGTCTCAAACAGGTGATTTCTAATAGCTCTTCCATAGTTTGAATCTTTAAGTTCAATCCTTCAGCAAATAATGAAAAATGGGTTAATACTCCTATTCAGATCAGAGGCAAAAAGCCTTATAAATACAAAGAAATTAGTTATTGATTATAAAAGCTTGTCACCAAGGAAGGGCAGCTCCTCCCTCAGCCATGTGGTATAAGAGAAGAGCAACTTCATGAGCCTCTGCCTCTGTTCTGTCTTCAGTGTTGCAATTGAATGAGAATCACAAGGGCACCTGAGTGGTCCAGTAGGTTAGGTGTCCGACTTCAGCACAGGTCATGATCTCATGGTTTGTGAGCTTGAGCCCCATGTAGGGCTCTGGGCTGACAGCTCCGAGCCTAGAGCCCGCTTTCGATTCTGTGTCTCCCTCTGTCTGCCCCTCCACTGCTTGCACTCTGTCTCTTGCATTGTCTCAAAAATAAATAAACATTAAAAAAAAAAGAGAGAATTGGATTGGAACTGGAGCCTTTGGGATCAAGCCATGGCTTCCCTTCCCGCCGGTTGTGTGATCTCTCTGAGTCACATCTTCATTTGCAAAGCAAGTATAGTAACAGCTAACACTTTCAGATTGCTTCCTATTGTATCAGGCATTGTTCTAAACTCTATACATATATATTTACTCATTTAATTCTCACAATTTGGGAGTCAATACTATTATTATCCCCACTTCAAAGGAAAGGAAACTGAGGCTGAACTGATGGTCTGAGATTATTGTGAGCACACTTAAAATAATGTATGTAAAATTCTCTTTTCTACTTAAAACTGTATGTATATTTAAAGAGTACTTTAAAATTATTTAGAATTAGAAAACAGAATTAGAAATTAGAATTAGAATTAGAAAACAAGTCACAGACTCAGAGAAAATATTTACAAAATACATAGTTCATAAAGGACTATTAACCAAAATATATAAAGAATTCTCAAATAGTGACGAGCACTGGGTGTTGTATGTAAGTGATGAATCACTAAATTCTACACCTGAACCTACTATTACCCTGTATATTATCTAACTGGGATTTAAATGAAAACTTGAAAAAAAGAAAAGGATTTCTTAAAACTCAATAATAAGAAAACAAAGAATCCAATTTAAAAATAGATAAAAGGTGTAAATGAACAGATACCTCACCAAAGAAGACACACAAATGAGAAATAAGCCTATGAAAAGATGCTCAACACCATATGTCATTAGGAAAAAGCAAATTAAAACAGCAATAAGATAACAAACACACACCCATTTAGATGACAAAAATCCAAAACACTGGTAACAGCAAATACTGGAAAGGATGTGAACCTACAGGATCTCTCACTCACTACTGGTGGGAATGCAAAATGGTACAGGCCACTCTGGAAGATAGTTTGGTGGCTTCTTACAAAGCTAAATATATTCTTACTATATGATCCAGTAATCAAGCTCCTCGATATTTACCCAAATGAGTTGAAAACTTACATCTACACAAAAACAAGCACATTATGTTTATAGCAGCTTTATTCATAATTGCCAAAACTTGGAAGCATCCAAGATGTCCTTCAGTAAGTGAATGGATAGACTGTGGTACATCCATACTGTGGAATACTACTCAGCAGCAAAAAGAAAAGAGCTATCAAGCCATGAAAAGACATGGAGGAAACTTAAATGCATATAATTAAGGGAGAAAGCCAATCTGAAAAAGCTTCATACTATATGATTCTGACTATAATGATATTCTTAAAAAGACAAAATTATGAAGACAGGAAAAAGATCAGTGGTTACCAAGGATTATGGGGAAGGAAAAGATGAATAGGTGGAGCACAGAGGGTTTGTAGGGCAGTGAATATATTCTTTATGAAACTACGATAGATATATGTCATTACACGATCGTACAAGCCCATAGAATGCACAGCACCCAGAGTGAATTCTAACATACACTGTGGATTTTATGTGATTATGATGTGCCAAATGTAGGCTAATCAGTTGTGACAAATGTACCACTTGGGAAGGGGATGTTGGTAATGGAGAAGCTGTGCATGTGTGGAGGCAGGGACTTTTGGGAAGTCCCCATATCTTCCTCCCAATTTTTCTGTGAATACAAAACTACTCTAAAAAATATGGATTTAAAAAATGAATATGATGCCATCCCTAAGGAGATTGCATTTTGGCCCATAAAGGAATAGATCCCTTGGTCTATATTAAATTTTAATCTTGTAAATTTATATAATACTCAAAACACAAGTTTGCAAATAATCATATTTGGATTTAAAACTACCTGCTCGAAATGGAGGCATTCACCTGACTACTAAGAGGAAAGATATATATATATATATATTTGAACTGTGTTTTTACCTTACAAGGGACAGGAGAGTATCTGAAAACCAAAACTAAAACCAAAACCAAAAACAAACAAAAAAACTTGTTGGCACATAACATCCCAGGAAAAGACTGTGCTAATACAGAATTACAGCACTTGCAAATGCATTTCCCATTAGAGATAAATCCAGAGCATGTCAGCCTATACTTTCCTGTTAATTATTAACAATGCAGAGGTAGTTAAAATGACTAAATATCTTTATTTTATGTGTAAATGTAATTTAAATATTATTCTGGGTGCATTTTTTAAGTGAGAAGAAAATGAGGTCTGTAGACTCATCTGAAAAAAAATCTGCAATACATGGGATTATGAGCCACATAAACTCAACATGAATATTTATTTCGTGAACATCTGCTTGAATACAGAATATGTAGCTTAAGCAAATTCAACATGAAAAATATTGCAATTAAAAGTAAAAGCATTTAAGAAGTGCACTGTCTTGAAAGGAATAGATTTTATTTGCAGACAGTTGATAAGGTTGTAAACAGTGTATGATAAATGGCAAAGAACAACAAAAGAAATCATTTGCTGAAATTAGAAAATACTAATGAGAACTGCATAAAGAATTGTACATCTTGCCTTCATATTGCTTCAGCCAACACTTAGAGCGAAAAGATACTTGAGTAAAAAAGTTAATACAACAAACTGTTGGGGAATTATTTCAAAGAGCAAATTATCAGACCAATTTTGACTTTTGCCTCAATTCTAAAATTATGTTTTTTAATTTATAAAACTTAAAATTTTCCATTCAGGAATTTATATCGCTCTAGATCTTTACAAATCTAAAATTTTCAAATCTTGTTTTTTCAAACTAAACATCGGGGTTTTTTTAAGGGAAATTGAAAAATAAAAGTATAAAGAGAAAACATCTATAACACTCATGTCATGGTATTATATATATTGGATCATGGCAGTTTTCTTATATAATCATGGAAAATATGATTTTAATGAGTGGCCTTATAATTATTTTTTTTTATTTTGTTATTCACCAGGAGATACCCATTGAATGAAAATGAGCCTAGTTTAATTGGCTTATCTGCAAGAACATTCTGGGTTAGTGAGACTCCAGAGTTCAATCTTCTTTTTCTCAGAATCCACAGAATGTAAGAGTTTGCTAGAGCAAGAAGCTGTTTTGTATTGAATTTATTGTCTAAACTTTCCACTAGGAAGTAGGATTGGAATATCATGGCCAGAAATGCTTAAAAGCCTACAAATGCACCACTAAATTTTAGAGTAAGTATGCATTGAAAATGCCAGTAGAAATAGAGATCTCAATCAAAACTGAGTAATTAACACAGAAAAGCAATTATAGACGTCTTGCTGTGACTTAAAAGGGTAACTGAAGTGAACCCAACAATATCAACCATATGGGACATCCAGTGGAAGGCAGGAAATTGTTATCGGTTAGTCTTGTCTCCTTGGAACAATAGCAGCTCATTGGCCAATCAAGTTCTTATTCAAAGTTGAATCCTCCCAAGGGGCGCCTGGGAGGCTCAGTCGGTTAAGGTTAAGCATCTGCTCTTGATTTCTGCTCAGGTCATGATCTTATGGTTCTTTGATTCCAGCCCCACATGGGGCTCTGCACTGACAGCACAGAGACTGCTTGGGATTCTCTCTCTCCCTCTCTGTCTCTCTGCTGCTTCCCTGCTCATTTTCTCCCTCAGTCCCACCCTCCCTCCCTCCCTCTCTCTCTCTCCAAAAATAAATAAACTTTAAAAAAAATACTTAAAAAAAAAAGGTTGAATCCCCCCCATTTCATTCTTCCCTTCACTGCACCCCACAGCTCACACTTTATATAGTATTCAAACCTCACATTCTGCCTGTACTGCAAAATAGCCTTCAGGTTGTGTTCTGTCACGTGGGCACCAAACAGTATTTCTCTACTTTAATTTCACATGTGAATCAGGCTTTAAGAAAAATGGGTTTCATGTCTACTATAGTGATATAAAGTGCCTCTGTTGTGTGAATCCAGAACTCCTTGACAAATTCAGCAAGCACTTACCTGCTCTGTTCTAATCATTGTTCTGGGAATTGAAGATCAAGTGGTGAAGAGACATGTTAGCCCTGCTCCCTGGAGCTTGCATTCTATCAGTGGGGGACAGAAACACACACATCCATGCACACACACGTAAGTATTTCCATTAGCAGTAGATACAGAAACACAGAGCCTAGTGATAGGATGCAACTGGTGGGGCTTCTTTTCTTGGCCTGGTTCTCTTCTGCAGTGGAGTGAATTTTATTGTCCTTGCTCAGGTGATTTGTGCTCAGTTCCATGGGCCTCAGAGCAGATGTCCAACCTGCCTGAGCCTAGAGATAGGGCTGCTTACTCTTGAGGTCCAGGCCAGCTCACTCAAGCCTGTACTTGTTTTGCTTCTAATTCTTTTTCAGTATGAGATGTTCCCAAACTCTGTGTTCATGCTTATTTACACACAAATGTATCTACACTTGGTAGATTTTACATTTACAGTATTTAACATTGGCACTAAACGTGTTTAAACATTTTTGCTATCATCTATTTAGGTTGTGAATTCATCCTATTTTGGGCTGTGGGATTAATGTGATTAAAGGTGGATACACAGATGAAACACCCCTGGGAACAGAGCAGAGGTTGTGATTTCTATTTCTGTTTTTGTTGCTTCTTTCTTTCCTCTTGGAGTAAGCTCCAAAACGTGAGAAATTCAAATGATCTTCCATGTTGGCACGATCAGAGCACATACTGGCTACACAAAAATAAAGAGAAATCCTGACATTTCTGCCAGGGAACAGCAGGAGAATGTGAGGGACTATCAACTAGATTCCCTTACATTAGAATCTATTTTTGTATTAACCCATTCATGAAGTGATTGATCTTTTTGATGTTGATTTTATTCCAGAAAGATTCAGGGTTGATACTTTACCTCCTTTGTTTTTAAAATATTACAGTATTTAAAAAATCCATCTCTTTTCTTTTCTCCATCCTTGTATAAACCTTTCAGGTAAGAGTAGTCTTCTTGCCCATTTGCCTTGAGTGAACAGTAGTTAGCCAGTCTGCTGTGGGGGTGCAGAATCCTAAAATGAGGACTGTTTCTTCAGAAAGTCCAGGTGCTGAAGTAAGGGGTAAAAATGAGACTTGAGCAAAGCAGATCTAATTCAAACCATGCTTTTTTTGGATATTTAAAAAGCTTCCATTAAATTAGTGGAAAAGGTTTCTGGGATATTAAGAGTTTTCAGGTCACATTTAATCTGTCAATATTTATAGCCTCTTAGAAGGTACAAATGAATACATAAGTAAAAAAGTATAAAAAACGTATACACAATTATAATGTAAAAAATCTCACCAGAAAGTTTAAATCTGACAATTTCTTCATGAGCTTCTACAGTGTGGTCTAGGTTCACAAAATCAAACTATAAAAGAAAAGAATAAACACATTTCAGTTATACTTCCATGTTCACTTTATATATATTAAAATATTCATGGAATTTTTAGACATTTTGAGGTCGGGCCCCAACCGTTTGCACAGAGAAATGTAAAAACATAGGAAATTCCATTTGCTGGAATACAAGTAGCCATAGTTTGGGGTATCAGTTGTAATATGCCCTGCCCATACCCACAATTTTACATTCTAAGGTAGTTTCTCTACCAAGAATGAGATAAAACCCGTCTTCACCTCAAAAGATGAAAGGCCAGATTTACTGACAAATTCCTCCCCGATTCAATTGCAAACATCATGTTAGACTCCCCAGATATTATACCATATGTTTCATCACCTTTTACTTTTTATTTAAAAATAAAATGTGTAATAATCCTTTCAAAATTACTTCATACTGTGCTTTCACTAAAAAATGGTTGTGGAGTTATTACCTCCACCTGTTCTGCCAAGCTAGGAGATAGTGGCTTTTGGCCAAAATTATTAAAAAGCTTAAAAAGTTTCACACAACTCCTAACTTCTGGCATGTTGCCATTACATTTTTTTTCCCCTTTTTATCAGTGTCTAATCTCCAACCAACCCGTCGAGACACTAAAGACTGCTTTTGACACAAAAAGCGTTCTTTTCTTTAAAAGTGGGGGGAAATTTTGCTTGATATCCAAGGAATCTAACAAGCAATCTTTCCTCAAATCAAGGAAATGACAATTAAAATGTAAAATGTATTTTTAAAAAAACCACATTCCCACTTTTTTTCAAATTCAGCAGATACGGAGTCTAAAATACAGAAGAGTTTAGTGATTAAGGTATGTGTGTTAATTTACACTAACAGTTTTAAGTTTCCAAACTCCACTTATTGCTTTGGCAAATCCCCAAACCAAGGGATATAGTCATTATATTGATTATGCCAGTGTTGTAAACTTCCATAGATGGATTTTTATCTCCAGCAAAAGGGGTCATGTCCGTGCAGAGAATGGAATTTTTCGACATTTAGACATACAGAGAATGTGCATATCCTTACTGAGAGTATTGCAAAAAGCCTAGCCAAACTGAAAACAGCCAACCCATGTGCACACACATGAACCAGGAAATTTTATTCCCATTCTCACAATTTTAATTATTCACTTTCTGACACAAGGCATCTGATTTCATAAAATTAATCCCACCCTCCTGTATTAACCAAGGAGTTAGTTTTATTACGAGGAAAAGTAGGGTTTTTCCCCCTTTAAGGAAAGAAAAATGCACATAGTTTTACATGGAGTTATTCAGAATTAGAACTTGAACTTGTAAAGAGCATAGATGTTGAGTTGCAGAGAACCGAAGATGCTTCACTCATGTGGTTTTAGTTACCCCTTAGGGACATTCGTGACATTGGGCCCTGTAACTCTTCTCTCCCTATCCCTATCCCTTCATTCTAAACACCAGAAACTTTGAGTGAGGCCAACATTATGGACCCTCGGAGAGGTCAGGTTCACAGATTCCATGTTTTAATCAATTACAGTCACCCTCTTTGACATGTCCAGCTTCTCACACCAAGCCTGCACCCAGCTACACATGGACTCAGCATGGCATATCAACAGAAGGACTCGTCACCCAATTGTCCTTCCCTTAAGAGAATCACAGTCATTGTCTATTGATGGTGACAGATACCCTGGCAGTCTCTCTCCTGTCTGTTCTACTGTGCCTTGTGGGAAGGTCTTCAAAATTTACCCTCTAAGCTCCATTACCTGTGGTAAATCTAGTCTAGTTGATTTAAGCAGCTCCTTCTCTGCCTCTAGCATAGTACTTGGCTGGTAAATAAATTCCCCAGTCTAATTTAATGTGACAGCCTTTTGCTCAGTAGCTGGTCCCATTTGGAGAAATCCTCTCTGAGTTTTCTTCTTTGCTTTCCAGCTGCTAGCCCTTCACTTCAGGAGGTCAAGTTGCCATTAATTTACCTTTAGCTCCAAGAGGGATTGAAAAGAAAGTTTACACTAATTATCCACTATTTTTTAAGGGCTTCTCATCTTCAACACCCTGAATTTCTCCTTCTCCTTTTTTGGTACATTTTGTTTCCTCTAGTCACCAGGCCATAAACATGGCCAGACCTTTTATGATCTCTTTATCCTGGGCCTCTGTATTTTCATCTTTTATATTTATTCCAGCCTTGTGCAGGACTTCTTCACAATACAAATCATTGAATCTGGCCTCCTAGTAACATGAGTATGCACTTACCTGGGTCTTGGTCTTTTTTCCAGAAATTATAGTTTTAGAGGTTGTGTCACTTCTGAAACACTTTCTGAAGACCTCCTAAGAGAAGGAATTTCCTCTGAGCTCTAGTCATATGTGTGACAAACCCTCTGGGTTTTTCAGAGGCTCCCAAGGCCCTACCCCCAGGACCAAGCTGTTAAGAAACTTCTCTAGGCCCAATGATTGTATTTATGGGATCTCTTTAGCTTTATTAAAATCTTAACAAGTTTTAAAACTTTAAAACTTTAGGGGTTTTGTTAGGGAAGTTCTCTCTGAAGAGGTGACCTCTAGGCTAGGCACACATGCAAACAAGAAGCTGGGCATGCAAAGATCTGAGGGGAAGAGATGTTCTAGGCAAAAAGAACTTCAAGGGCAGAGGTCCTAGGATGAGTATGAACTTGGAGTTTTTGAGGAAAAATAAGGGACCACGGGACTGACATGCAGTAATACCAAAGGAGGAAGAAATGTGAGGTGAGGCTGGAAGGGACAGATATCACAGAGTTTGGCAAACACTCCAAGAATCATTAATTCTAATCTCCATTAGGGTAAGATGTCATTGGAGAGCTTAAAGCATGAGTGATGCCATTTTAAATAATCATGTAAGCAGAGTTGTGTAGAGATTAGGCTGTAGGTTTCATGAGTAGGAGTAGAGAGATCCTTTTAAGATCATGGCCATAATCCAGGGAAGAGGTGTTACTGGTATCAGAGGGAGAGCAGTGCAGATGGGGAGAAATGGTGGATTGGAGATCTGTATTGTATCTGTATCAATCCAGACTCACTGCTAGATTATTGAGGGTGTGAGTGACAGATGACTTCTAGGTTTTTACCTCGAGCAGTAGTAGGATTGGTTACTGAGACTGGGAAGACTCCCTAGAAACAGATTAGGAAGGGAGTGGAAGCAATAAGGAATACTGTTGTAGACATATTGGACATACCTGTTAGCTGTTCAAGTGGATGTGTTGAATAGGTGTTGAGGACACACACAGGATACCAGGAGGGAGATCAGGCAAACTGGGAATTGTTGGCCTCTGGGACTTATTTAAAGCCTGCACTGTTAAGATCACCTGCACTGTGGTAGAAGGACAGGATGAGAAAGAGGCCCACCATGGAACTTTAGAGCAGCCCATCTTTAATCTCCAGAGGAGGAAGAGGATTGCAGCACCCTGGGAAGAAGCAGTAGTATAGGAAGGAAATTGTTAATGTCACAAAATCCAAGAGAAGAATGTTTTCCTGGAATCCCTAGGGAGTTGCTAGTTGAACCAAAGGCCCTAATGCTCTTTTAGGCCTCAGTGCTCAGAGAGTAAAAATGAAACACCTTCTAGCCATCAGTTACCTCTCCAGTTCCTGAAGGAATTTTCTCCCACCCAGAGGCTCGTGTGTATCTCTTGTGGGACCAGCCGGTGAGCATTCCTTCTCATAAAGGTCTTCCTGGTGAAGCACTTTAAGTAGAAGTGACAACCAGAAGCTGTGGTCTCATTGGATTAGGGTGGTTGATGACAGAAGCATAAGCAACTGAAAGCATTGCCTCTCTGGGCCTCCTTGCCTTTCCAGTTCCCCCAAGATGTGATCCTCCAGGTTTTGTGAAGGAGGCAAACACCTGTGCACATCTACTTTATGGTCCTGGTTTGTTCCGCAGACACTCTAGGTCCTGGAAGGGCTGAAGCATCCCTCCACAGACCCCTATTTGGTGAAGATGCCTGGAAGAGTCACTTTGATTTGGGTATTGAGAGCTTAGTGATTTAAAGGCATTTTTCTTTTCTGGTTTCCTACATTCTTTCCAGAAACTACCAGCTGTGCTGAAATGTGGCTGCTGTTTTTGTTACTAAAAGGTAACCAGCCTTCTAGTGTGATGCTACCCTCTTAATCAGCTATGTCTCTGGGTTGATAATCCCAAATCAGGAAATCTTGGCATCTCCTTTAGGGAGTGGTGGCTTGAAGAGACCCACCATTGACCTTTTATCCTACCCATCTTTAGAATGAGGAGGAAGGCCATAATACCGATTTGCAGAGACACCTGCAATTGTTTGTTGTTAGAGGTCAGTTGGCCACACAAGGTCCATTAGTTTTGCATGAACAGATACTCTCAAGGGTTACAGAGTTGCCAGCTCCTCTTTTCATCCTCTCCTTGCCAAATTTCCTTTTAAATTACTGTTTGAGTCACTATCCCAGTTGCTGCTATGATTCATTCTACTCTGACGTGAATGGATGAGGCAGGCTCTGACTTCCACTTTATCTCTTTTCCTCTAACATTTATAAACAGCTCACTCCGTGTGCATCTGATTGTTATGCTGTTATGTCTTCATTTTTATATTTTCTGACAATATTCATATTTTATCTGTCTCTTTACAGAAGACCGTTTTACCATGTGCATGTGGGTGTAGGTGTATGCATGTGTGTGGGGGGGTGGAAATGGGATAGATATTGATTGGACAGAAATCTCACTTTTTTTCTGACAGCCTGACAATTAAACATAGCTGTAAAAGTCCAATCTCAGTGGGGTGTAGAATTCATTCACTTCTCTTTCAATGCAGCTCAGGAGGAGAGCTGGGGTTAAAGCAGTAATGGGCATATGACTGGGAGGAAAACACAGCGATGATGGTGTTTGAATACGTGATTCATTTTCTGGTACAAATATGAGGAACTCCAGGTCGTAGAGGACAGGACACATTGTTCCAGTGTGTGCTCCTGCCTAGACATGTTGAGTCTAGTGTTCTGTGTTTAGGAAAACCAAAGCAAAACTTCTTCTCATAATGTCTTCCAAGTGGTCTTCCTGATAAAACCAGAAGAATAAAATCACGGAGACAGAAGAATAGATGCTGTCACCTAAGAACGGCAGCAGACCCTGAAACAGTAATTTCAGCATGTTAACAGGGTCTTTGTATTAATAGGAGACAAAGACAAAGCTGTCTTTTTAAAATTTTTTGGCTTAAGGTGCAGATACCTTTAAAAGAAGGAGCAGAGAGATGAGCTCACTTACTTGCTACAGTTATCCCCCCTTTTCAAGGTACTAAGAGGTTTCACAGAGGAATCTTACAAGGAGCCATTCGATAATGTTTGCGTGGAGACAGAACGCTCGGATTTGTCTATTTTCCATCATGAACCACCCTAATCCAGTTTTACATTTCGACTTCGCTTCTGTCTTGCTGTCTTGTACCCAGGCAGCCCTCTTTTCACAGTTATTTGAATGTATGCCCCGGCCATACAGCCTCACCAACTTATACTTTGGCTGTTATGCCGGTTATTGGACTGCTGGTGATTGGACTACCGGCTCTCACTCTAAACCCACCTCCTTACATGACGCTGAGACCCCTAAGTCACACTTTGTTTTACACACTTTGTTTACTGTGTGGTTCTTCACTAGAAACTAAAAGGAAGAAGGGAGAAGGAAGTTATTCCTTCCCACTCAGCTTCCTGTTGCTGTCAACGTCGCTCCAGAATTGGTTCTTCACACAGCAGCTGGTTTCACACCAGCAGTTTCTTTCATACCCTCAGAAGCAGCCTGGTTACACCGCTGGGAGAAGCCAGCTCCAGCCAGCAGCCTCCCTCCTTCCAGGTATGGCTCCCAGTTCCATAGGATTCTTCCTCTTTACCTCCTGGTCAACCCATCCACTTCCTTCATCCCAGGGGTGGTAGCTGCTGCTGCCTTTACTTCCTCTGTGAGACCTTAGTTTCTCCCTTCTTTGAAGTTCTCTGAGACTTAGTTAACAAATGTCTATACTAAATTATCTGTTAAGGTCCCTAAGTGGTTTCAATATCCTGACCGCATCCTGCCTGCACTCAAACTTCTCCCTTAGTGTCTCACTTCAAAACTTTCCTGTATGTTTGATCCCCTTATAACCCAGGCCAGTGGATGGTGCAATCCTACATGAAGGCAGGAGAAGGGGCTTAATGGCCTCCCCATGCCCCTTCCTGCCTGGATGTCACTTCTACTTATGGTCATTCATATCTCCAGGACATTTTGTGAAAATTGTATGATCCTAAATACAATTTATCCATAATCTACCATCACTGTCCAGATTTTCCTCTCAAACCTGAAGGCTTCTGGGGAGTTAAACACGGTGCTGAGAAGCTGTACATAGCCCCAGAAGTAAGTTGTATTTAAATAGCCAAGAAATCCCTTGGGAATGAAGTGGTTCAAGGCTGAATGAAGACAAATGCATTGCTTACGCTTGTGAGATTTATGTAGTGTACACGTGGAAAATTTAGGCTCTTTCCAAGGAGCTGGTGGATTTTAGCAAGTGTGTATAAATTTTCAACTTGGCCCTTCATCTGTTTTATATATGACTGAGAGATTTTTGTAAGTAGCTGTACTTGGGCCACAATTTTTAGCTTAATTTACTACAATTTTTGTTCACTACAAAAAGCACAGTTTGTTCAGTGCCTTTCTCTGTTTGCACTAGTTACCAGAGATACATAAATGTATTCAGGAATTCTCATCATTCATCAAATGACCACTGGATTCCTGAAAAATCTTTGCATACCCTGTCTTCCTGATGAGGAGAGGGAGAGGGGCTGTGTGAGAATATCTGTGTGTTCAGGACCTATAGCAGGGCCAGGACTGAGGGACATGCCATATCTCTACAGCTCAGCTGGGTGCTGAGGATGAGCATTTCTGTAGTTTATTTTTTTTTATTTTTTTTAATGTTTATTAATTTTTGACAGAGAGAGAAACAGAGCATGAGTGGGGGAGGGGCAGGAAGAGAGGGAGACACAGAATCTGAAGCAGGCTCCAGGCTCCAAGCTGTCAGCACAGAGCCTTACGCGGGGCTCAAACTCACAGACTGCAAGATCATGACCTGAGCCGAAGTCGGACGCTCAACCGGCTGAGCCCCCCAGGCACCCCATCTGTAGTTTATTTTGTAACTTCTGGAAGAGTCCAGATGACTGACTCTTTCAGAGTGGCAAGTGAGCTGGAAATCTTTGGAAAATCTCTTATTTGTCAGACTAACATCAGAAATTCTCAAATTGGGGTGTGTGTATATATACTGCTTTTTTAGAGCAGTTTTAGGTTCACAGCAAAATGGAGTGGAAAGTAGATTTCTCATATACCCTCTTTTACCCATGGCTTTTTAAAATAATGTAGGAGAACTAAGCCAAATAGATTTTATTCAATTTATTAGAATGTGGAAGACAAATAATATAGATCAAGTCATAAGAAATGCTGTCATGTACTCCTATTTCAAGCCATTTTCAATGTTTTACAAAATACACGGCAAATATGAAAGCTTCAAAACACTGTTTTTTTAAACTTCTTCAATAAAATATTAACAAATATGATTACTGAATTACCAGTTTTTACAATGTTCATATATTTTTTTATTTAAATACTTTTAATGAGGTCGGTACCAATACAACAATCCCCCACCAGAGTGGTACATTTGTTAGGCTTACCGAATCTACGTGGGCACATCATTATCGCCCAAGGTCCATAAGTGTACGTTAGGGTTCACTCCTTGTGTTGTGCATTCTGTAGTTTTGGCCAAATGCATAATGACATGAGCCCACCATTCTAGAATCATACAGAGTATTTTCACTGCCCTAAAAATCTTCCGTTCTCTTCCTGTTCACCCCACCCTCCCCCATAGTCTTAACCGGATCTTTTTACTCTCTCTGTAGTTTTGCCTTTTCTGGAATGTCATGTAGTTGAAATCATACAGTATGAAGCCTTTTCAGATTGTCCTCTTTCACTAAGTAATATGCATTTAGATTCCTCTGTGTCTTTTCATGGCTTCATAACTCATTCCTTTTTATCACAGTTTATTCATCCATTCACCTACTGAAGGACATATTGGGTACTTCCAAGGTTTGGCAGTTATGAACACAGTGCCATAAATATCCATGTGCAAGTTTTTGTGTGGATCTAAGTTTTCAACTTCCTTTGGGTAAATACCAAGCAGTATGATTGCTGGATTGTGTAACAAGAGTGTGCTTAGTTTTTTTGTTTGTTTGCTTTTTGTTTTTGTTTTTTTTTTTTTTAACATTTATTTATTTTTGGAAGACAGAGACAGAGAGTGAGTGGGGAGGGGTAGAGACAGAGGGAGACACAGAAGCCAAAGCAGGCTCCAGGCTCTGAGTTGTCAGCACAGATCCCGACACAGGGCTCAAACCCACGAATCATGAGATCATGACCTGAGCCAAAGTTGGATGCTTAACTGACTGAGCCACCCAGGCACCCCGAGAGTGTGCTTAGTTTTTTAAGAGACCTCCAAACTATCTTCCAAAGTGGCTCTACCATTATATTCTTTTGTACTGTCTGAGGCAAACCTGGCTCACACTCAAAGGCAGCACTCACTGCCCAAAGAAACACAATGCAAGCCACAGTGCTATTTTAAATTTCCTAGTGGCCCCATTAAAAAGCTTAAAAAGAAATAGATGGAATTAACTTTGATATATTTTTAAAAAAGAAATCTATAATATCATTAGAACAATAGTATTAAGACACTAATGAATTGTTTTACTTTTTTTTTCAGACTGTCTTTAAATTCTAGTGTGTATTTTAGACTTAGAGAACATCTCAATTCGGATGAGTCACATTCCAAGTGTTCAATAGCTATGACTAGTGTCTACTGGATTAGACAACATTTTTCTAAAGGAATCTTGTCATTTTAATTCATTTTGTACAAGAACAGACAGGCATTGACAAACTAACATCATTGGTAGATTCAAGGGTCATCTAGTATTTGTGCAATTGGATTTTACTCAAACGATGCTGCATCTTTGAAAATCCGCTATCGCAAATGTCTGTTTGTTTTGCTTACTGTGGTAAGAACACTTAATGTAAGATCTACCCTCATGGTATTCTCCAAACTGGCTTCTTACATCTACCCTTGCCTTTCTGCAATCCACTCTCCACACTGCACCAAAATATCTTTCAGTTCTCTCAATGTCCCATGTTCCTTCTCAACAAGAGTCTTGGCACATTCTATTCCCTCTACCTAGGATTCCCCTTCACCCCCCCCCCACCCCTGCTGCTTTGCCTGGTCAAGTCCTACTAATGCTCTCAATTCAATCGTCACTTCCTCAGAGAAGTCTTCCCTGACTGTCTCCTCAACTCTAAGTCTTCTGTAACATTCCGAATGACAACAAAGTCCTCTCATTTATATCGCTCACCATCATGGATATTTGGTTACCCTGTTTCCCCCAGTAGAATATAAGCTCCATAAAGACAGACATTAGGTCTGCTCTGGCACAGCACAGGGTCTATCAGCAGGAGTTTGGTAAATATGTGATGAATGAATGCCAATAAAGGGATCTCAGATTAGATCTGTGTGCATGCACCATGATGTAAGTAAACAAACACAGGAATGCCTGTGAATAACTGTTGGAGAGTTCTTTTCTAAAATGACCATCATTTTTTTTTATTTTTAATTTTATTTTAGACAGTATGAGCAGAGAGGAGCAGAGGGAGAGAGAGAATCTTAAGCAGGCTCCACTCCCAGCACAGAGCCCAAGGTGGGGGGCTCCATCCCACAACCTGGGATCATGAGCTGAGCCAAAATCAAGAGTCAGATGTTCAACTGACTGAACCACCCAGGTGCCTCTAAAATGAGCATCTTTAAGACTAGAATCTCGGGGCACCTGGGTGGCGCAGTCGGTTGAGTGTCCGACTTCAGCCAGGTCACGATCTCGCGGTCCGTGAGTTCGAGCCCCGCGTCGGGCTCTGGGCTGATGGCTCGGAGCCTGGAGCCTGTTTCCGATTCTGTGTCTCCCTCTCTCTCTGCCCCTCCCCCGTTCATGCTCTGTCTCTCTCTGTCCCAAAAATAAATAAAAAAAAATGTTGAAAAAAAAAAGAAAAAAAAAAAAAGAAAAAAAAAATTTTAAAAAAAGACTAGAATCTCTAATGTTGTAACTCCTGACTCCTTGATGTGTTGGTGATGGAACTACTTGGAACAAATTTTACTTTCAAGTTTCATCGTTACTCTTTTTTAAATTTTTTAATGTTTATTTATTTGTAAGGGAGAGAGAGACAGAGCATGAGCAGGGGAGGGGAAGAGAGAGAGGGAGGCCCAGAATCTGATGCAAGCTCCAGGCTCTGAGCTGTCAGCACAGAGCCCGACATGGGGCTTGAACTCACGAATTATGAGATCATGACCTTAGCTGAAGTTGGAAGCTCAACCGACTGAGCCACCCATGCGCCTCTAGTCTCATGCCTCATCATTACTCTTAAGTAAAGGTGTAAGTATGTCCTACCTACTTGGTTGCATGACATTTCTCCTTTCACAAACTATAAACTCTAAAAAAAGAAAAAGTTTTATTCAGAGCCTAGAACACAGAAACCTATAAGCCGGGGGAAAAAGTAGGACTTAACTCTGAATCCCCTCCAGGGAGAATCATCATTATATTAAAGATAAAACTGTGGGAAAAATCTATTTTCTATGCTAAAGTGAGATACTGTTGTTTTCTGTATTTTATTCTTTCTCCAGTTGGGGTCCTTAGCAAAAATACTATGTTTTTACAAGATGCATCCATTAAAAATGACTGTAATCAGCAGAGGCTAAGCACTTGATACCAGTTGTATAGGCCTATTATTTCACTGCTCTGAAGCAGTTCTAATTAATAGTTTGTTGTTTTCTCTGGAAAGCAAATACTCAGAAGAGAGTAAAAATCCCTGAGTCAAATAGTATAACAATCAAGAGCCGGAATATATTTTTCTCTGGGAATTGAAAGCATCTCCTGAGAAATCCAGTAGGCCTGTTTCACCAGGAGAAAATCTATTGCCAGCACTTTATTTACAGATCCTCTTATGCTCGTGTGATCTCTTGTTCCAAAAATGTGGGCAGTTTCAAATTTTGACATACTTCAGCCTGTTAACAGCAGGAAAACAACCTACCCATTTCGACTTAAAGAACATGTGGCCAAAAGTAGTCCTGAGCCCAGTAAAGGCTGGGGAGTCACCTCTTATTTTCCTCTGTTCTCCTCTTTAACTATGATCATGTGAAATCTGCTAGAAAACAAAGCAAAAATGAAATCCTGCTGTCAGCCCCAAGGACATGTCACCTACTTGACATGGAGCTTAACTAGGATCTAAGTGGCTTAGTTCTATAGTAGATTTCATGCAATAATTGTCTGTTCCCAGGAAAGCTAACCTGAGGTCAGGCAACTAGGTAGTAGAGGAAGCTACCAATCTGGTTAAAACCCATTTTGAAAATCTTGTATCCCTTGAATTTTTCAGGGTCTTGTCCCAAGAGCCCATGTTCTTTGCCATTATTTCCAATATAGTGTTTGTCTAGGTGGAAATACTTTAGTCAAACACAGAACTTTCCTTATGGACTCCTTTTTATTCCAGTTTTTCCCTTGTGCATTTAAAGTGTTTTTTATTATTGAAGTATAGTTGACATACAATGTTATATTAGTTTCAGGTGTACAAAAATCTCAAGAAAACAAAAAACAGACTCAAACATAGAGAACATGCATTTTAAGTCTTACTGTTGGATCTTAAAAGCTTTAATTATATTCATATGCACCTTATTCTCTTGTCCAGAATTTTGCCCTTGAAACTCTGTTTCCAATTACATCCATAGCACTCCAGGTAACAATACCAATCCTCACACTTGTGTCTTGAGAGCATGAGTGTGACGTGCCTTGTTCATTATACCTGCATGTGTGTTCTATTGGTGCAATAATAAATAACCTCAAACTTGATCACTTAAAATAAAACACATTCATTCCCTCACAGTTCTGGAGATATAAGTCTGGGCATAAGTCAAGGAGTCAGGAGGGCTGGTTTCTTCTGCAGGTTCTAAGGAAGAATCTGTCTCCTTGCCTTTTCAACTCCTAGTGGCTACCTCTCATTCCTGGCCTGTAGTCCCTTCCCTCTATCATCAAATAGCATCACTCTGTTCATAGGATCACATCGCCTTCCCCTGTGCTAGTCACAGCTCCCTCTGTGCATGATACTTGTAGTTATATTTAGGGTCCACTGCTTTAGCCAGAATACTCCCTCCATCTCAAGAACTTTAATCTCATATCTGCAAAGTCTCTTCTGCCTTAGGAGTTAGCATGTTCACAGTTTCCAGGGGGTAGGGCATGAACATCTTGAGAGGTCACTATTTAGCATACCATGAGACTCATACTCTTGATATATTTAACGTCAGCCTCTGGTCCATTTATTTAAAACCAGCAATATAGCCAGGGTACAAACCCCCAGCCACCACAAATCAGACTCACCTAATATTCTGTCAGTTCTAGGGTGGCAAGTGTTGCCATCCTAGGCTCAAAGTCAGGTTCTTCTAATGATGATAAGCCAGTAGATGCCTCCTCCACAGCATATCATCCCACCACCCACAGATGAAGCCCTCACCTATGCCCCAGAGCCCAGCATAATGCTGAATGAGAGCTCCTGGATTCAAAAATCAAACACTTGAAATGCAGGAAGAAAAACATCTTAGAATATAGATAGATAGGCAAAAATAAATAAACAAACTGAGTAGATCCAAGTAGGGCAACCACTAGTTAAGAGTACTTTATTGTTTGGGATCTGTTTTAACCACATGGAAACGAGGACAAAACTGAGCTCTTGAGCTTCTATTTTCCAGTGAATACATTTTTTTTAACGTTTATTTATTTTTGAGAGAGAGAGTGCAAGGGACAGAGAGGGACGGGAGACAGAGGATCCGAAGTGGGCTCTGCATTGACAGCAGAGAGCCCGATGCAGGGCTTGAATTCACAAACCATGAGATCGTGACCTGAGCCGAAGTCAGAGACTTAACCAACTGGGCCACCCAGGCACCCCCCCACACACACACTCCACAGTGAATAATTTTTTAAGGCCCAAAATGACCTATGAAAAAGGAAGATGAATTCAGTACATTCTCTGGGTTATTTCACAAACATGGAGCGACTTCCCTATTTATAATCCTTCCATGCCATCTAGTTCCCCTCCATTCCTAGGATCCTCCATACCAACACTAACACAACTGTTTAGAAACAAACAAACACCTTTCCAAATATTCAGAGTAGTTCAATGTAGTCCTTAACAATCTTCTCAAAAAGGAGCTCCTGAACACGAATTTGGGTGCTTTGCCAATGCTTCAAAATGCAGTGCAGCAACTCCCTCTCACATCTTGGAAGAGCTATTTTCATCCTGCTATGCAATGTAACACATGGTGGTACAAAATAGTTAACAGAAGCCGGTTTCCATGTTCTAGAGGAAGCAAACCTCGAAAGTGAATGCAACTTATTTTTAACCTCTATGTGAAATTACCTCCTTAAGAAGGACCTAAGGGTAACGATCTCGCGGTCCGTGAGTTCGAGCCCCGCGTCAGGCTCTGGGCTGATGGCTCGGAGCCTGGAGCCTGTTTCCGATTCTGTGTCTCCCTCTCTCTCTGCCCCTCCCCCGTTCATGCTCTGTCTCTCTCTGTCCCAAAAATAAATAAAAAACGTTGGGAAAAAAAATTAAAAAAAAAAAAAAAAAAAAAAAAAGAAGGACCTAAGGGTATCTAAAATGACCAAGACTTTTCTGGACCACTTCTGATTATGCCTTATTTCAAGATGTCAGACTATGGCTAAAATAAAACTGAAAAAGAGTTCACTTACGAGGAGTTATATTTCATCAAACTCCTTGAGATACTGTCTCCCTACCATTCTTCTACTCTAACTTTTGTATCATTAATGGACACATTATCTTAAACTAGTCTCATGCCAATTTCCTGAGGCACTGCTCTGGGCATCTTCCTGCAATTTTAATGCATCGATGACCATCATTATTCTTTCTTTATGGGATTTCAGCCAAAATTGAGCCCTTGTGACAATATTCACATCTGAGCTTAATGTTACTTAATTTTCCAAGTTGGCTTCATGAGGCAAAGTAGCAAGTGCTTTATTAAAATCTAGATAATAAAATTAGCCCATTTATCTACTAATTGTGTGCTTCCATCGCATGATTAAATACATTCTTTATACTAAAGTCCTATAAATTTCACCAAGGTAAAGTCAAATAACTGTAAAAATTTGAGGCTCCCTTTTTCAATATGCTAGACAGAATTTTAAGGTTAGCTCTTGGCATGTAGCCAAACATATAAACTGCTATTTAACCTCTAAGAGGTGACATTTATATTTTCTAGGCTCAGAGTAGAAAGCTGGAAGATTAGAAACATTATTTTTAAAGGTATCCTTGGGCTTTTAAAGAAAAAGTTCTTTCAACTCGATTGAGCCAAATTCAGATGCTTCCAAAGTTATAATTTTAAATACATACATACATACATACATTTATTTATTTATTTATTATTTACGATGTGTGTGGGGGGGTGGGCAATGGAAAGTGGAAAGATTATATCCAATTCAAATTGCTTTTACTTCTAGAACTTTAAACTCACACAAGTTGAGCAGCTTGGTCTGCAAGCCTAAGAAATAGTAACAGGGTCAAATGAACCATAAGAAGCCAGTTTTAGAAATGAAACCACCCTACAGAAACAGGTCCTAACAGGATGAGTTCTAAGTATCCAGGTTTACTTCATCACTAATCTGGAAATCCTCACATGAGCTCAGTCCCAGAGCCAAACAAAAATCATTTATGTCTATTTCTTTAGGGGAATATCCGAATGAATATTTGACTCCAAAATTTACTTCTTGCCACCCCATTCTGGAATCCTTCTGTTCTTTCTAACCATCCAGAATCTCTGGAGACTGGCTCACCCCCAAACAGTTTCACTAAGAAGGGGAGGAGTTACCTTAGGTCACAGCTAGATTTATCAGTCAAGGGATAAGTAGTGAATTTCTGAAGAATTTTCAAGTCTAAATTCGCAGAGAACACAAACCAGGCAAAGAGGATGTTTTTATCCATTCTTTAGTGGAAACATTAAGGTCACTTCAGTGGTATAGGACTGCCATTCTAGAAAAAAATCAAAGCCCAGGTGGCCCAGTCCCCCTCCCACTTTTCTCTAGAAACCAGGGTATTGTGAAAAGACCCTTTCTGATTCCCAGAGAAAGCACTTTCTGCCTCTTACAGAAAAGACTGTGTGTTTTAGGAAACAGTGACAAATTGTTGCAAGGTTGCTACATGTCTTTAAAATAAGGGGATGATTTATTTTTTCTCTCTTAATTAGAATAATTAATTGGTAATATAACAGAAACTCAGCAGTAGATGAAAAATGGCATAACCCCTGAATAGAGCATGATGGCAAGAAAGAAAAAACGTTAGTTTTGTTTATTTTTTCTAACTTAATTGCAGGAGTTACTGTTCAAGAAATTCCTATGCTTCTCAGTCCTGTATGTTGCTGATTATAGGACTCAGAACTCTCAACTTGTTAGGATATAGAAAAATTGAAAATAAAAGGCTTAATTCTCCCTGTTAAAAATAAGGGAGGAGACACCCCCCTTACCTTTTGTCAGAGTATTTTTTTTTAATAAACATGTAATTGTAAATTCTCTCTGCCGTTTTGAGACTTTTTTTTTTTTACTACCTTGCCCAGTTTATGACCCAGGAATGTCTTTCTCAAGGACCCGGGAGTCATTCTTTTGAATCTCCCAGTCTCTATTGTGGGAGGGGAAGGGGAGGTAGGAGCCTAACTAGTGGTGCCTCGCTCAAAGTTGGAAAACTACCTCCCATCATAAGGCTATGAGAAGTTTGTTTTGCTTTTATATGAAGCCAATTAGCTAACACAGATGGTCAACCCAATTATCAGGTAAATTTAGGATGAACTATGTGTGACAAATGTGCTCTCAAGTCCTCTAACTTGAGGACTAGTTACTGTTTATCTTGAGAACATGTAGGGAACATTCTTGGCTTTAAAATCTGATTGACCATATAAGGGGGCGAAATTCCTGTCTTTGCAATTTCTTAGCAATTGATGTGATGAGCATCCCGTTCTGGTTAAATACTTATTCAATAGCAAAACTGTTTGTCTGTTTCTCCTGACTGTGTGGGGAGAGCTTTTCTGAGTTGGGAGAAAATTTGAGGGGTTTTCAATTATTTTTCCTCTACATTAAGACTTCTATCCCAAAATCCTAATCCAAACTCCCTAGGCTTGGACACTTGGAATGTAAACTAAAAATCTCCAAAAAAAGAATACATTTCTTTTTACATTTTCCTTTAATTCTTGCTTCCTTTTAATGAAGAGACCTTCTTTCCTATTAGTCATACAAAACTGATAAGTACTGCAAAATAAAGCCTGTGTGACCATGCTTTCTTTAGTTGGGGTACGAGGGGGCAGCAACAAGGGAGTTTCATCTTTTTGAGAGGTAGGCAGGATATAGGTTATTTTTTTAATTATTCCTATGGCTATTTCATACAATTCAAAGGTACTTCACACATGATTTGTTAATATGCCCTAACAAAAACCCTTAGAGTTTCATGTAATTCAAACATTCCAGCATTATTTCTAACCATAAATCAAACTTCCCCAAGACTCACCAATCCGTGAAACAAATTATGCTGTATTTTTTTAATTACACAACTTCATTTAAAATTTTTCAGAAACGATTGATAATAATTCCTTTTTTTTTTAAGTAATTCAACTTTCGATGGCTTATAACTCTCGCTTCCCAATATGGTACACTAAGCCCCTGAAAGATTCACCTAACATTTGATAAAGGCCCAGGAAAGAAAATGGCCAGTTACCTGAAGAGCAGAACAAATGAAACAAGTTCTAAAATATAAGACAAACGTATTGTCAGAACTGGGGCTGGTGGTACATTAGGTGAATCCTAATGGCCACTAATTCCTCCTGCCCCATATCAGAGTAGGTTCTAGAGACTAAGGCAGGGCTGCATCTGCAGAAGGAGGTAGAGAAGCCCCAGCCATAGGACAGGGATAGATCCCTGAACCTGAAAGCTCTTCATCCACTTAGTTTTTATTATTATCTGCCATGGATCATTCACTATTCGAGCTGCAGACAATTTAGAGAAGCAAATAATCAAGGAAAGTCTCTGCTCTCATGTCTAGTGGAGAAGACAGATAACAAACAAGAAAACAGATTTAAAAAACTTCAGATCATGGCAACTGCTTTGAAGAAAGTATGTAGGATTGTGATCTAGAGAATGGCAGGGAAGGAGAAGGGATCAGACTGGGTGATCAGAAGGGCTCTCTAAGAGGCAACCTCTAACTGGAGTCCTGAATAACAAAAGGTAACCCAACAACCGGAGAAGGCTATAGGATGAGGCTTCCAGACACAGAGAAGAGCAGATTAAACAGCTTAATTAAGTCAAGGAGGAATTTGGCTGGTTTGAAATATGGAAGGAAAAATCAGCCTGCCTGACTAAGGAGGCAGAGGTGGAAAATGGAGCATGTAGGGTCCCATCGGCTAAATACATTTTTTGTATTATATTTAAATAGGACAAGAAGGTGTGGAGGACTTTAAGTAGGGGAGTGATGGAATCTCATTTACACTTACAAAAGATCTCCATGTGGAGAATGGAGTGGAGGTGGGTATATTAGTTGACTCAGGCTACCATAACAAAATACAACAGACTGGGCGGGTTAAAAAAACAGAAATTTATTTTCTTGCAATTCTGGAAGCTGGAAGTTCAAGATCAATTTACCATCAAGGTTGGTTTCTAGTGAGGCTTCTCTTCCTAGCTTGCAGATGGCCACCTTCTCACTCAGTCTTCACATGGCCTTTCTTCTGTCTTTTCTGCTTCTTGTAGGGTCATCAGTCCTATTGGATTAGGGCCCCATATTTATGATGTCATTTAACCTTACTTATCTCCCAAAAGACCCTATCTTCAAATACAATCATGTTTGGGGTTAGGTCTTCATCGCAAAAATTTTAGAAGGGTACACTTCAGGCCATAACAGTAGCAAGACTGGAAGCTCTTCTGTGGGTCCAAATGAGAGTTGAAGGTGTTTTGGATTTAAGCAAAAACAGTGAAAATAGGTAGAAATTGACATTTTGGATATTTTTTGGCAGAGTAGCTGATAGACACTTTCAGTAATGTATATATGCAATGAATGAGGAAAAGAAGAATCAAAAGTAACACATAGTTTTGCTGACTGAGAAAATGGGTGGATCTTTACATACTTTTATCTGAGGATCCCCCCCCACACACACACAATTATTCTTCTTCCCATGACACATTTATTACATTCCATTATATTCTTTTTTACCAGAGTGTTTATCTTCCTCAAGTTTTATTTTATATAGCATTCTTGATCAGACAGACTCTGGCCAAACCTGTTATTTATTCTCAGTCTTGTTAGAAGCTTCCTTTCCTTGAGTCTTGGGTTCACATCTTCTGGGTTCTGATGGGGATGAACTCAAATCATTCTTCACAAATCCCAGAGTGACCTTTCTTTTTTTTAGAAAAAAAAAAAGTTTATTTATTTATTTTGAGAGAGAGCACAAGTGACCAGGGGATGGACAGAGAGAGGAAGAGAGAGAATCCAAAGCAGTCTCTGAACTGTCAGCTCTAAGCCCGATGTAGGGCCCCAAACTTACAAAACCATGAGATCATGACCTAAGCCGAAATCAAGAGTTGGACGCTTAACCGACTGAGCCACCCAGGTACCCCCCAGAGTGGCCTTTCTGAGATACCCCCCAGAGTGGCCTTTCTGAGAAGCAAGTATGATTATATGATTCCCCTGCTTAAAATTGTTTAATGCCTCTTTATAGGTTTCAGGTTAAAGTGCAAGTTCATAGCTTAGCCACCAACACCCTCTGAGATTCGCCCCCTCCCATTTTCCATCTCCTTTCCTTCCAATCCCCAAACCCTCTAATTACTCCAGCTATGGCAAAATACTTGAGGTTCTAGGGACAGAGGACTTCTGTACTATAAACATGTTATGTCCTCACCCTGGAATGTCCTTTCCTACATGGTATCTAGCTAGCTCAGCTTAAGACACATCTCTGGAAAATTTCTATGAGCCCCCAGTCAGAATTAATGACTCTCCATGTCCTCAAAGCACCCTGGGAATAGCACTATTGTATCCTTTATTACTGTGTGTATTAGTAGATTTATTTCTGTGCTATGCTTTAGGCTAAAATCCATTTCTTAAAAGAAATATGTCTTATTTATTTTTGTATTTTTTTGCAACTAGCATAAGGTAGATATATACTCCATAAATGTTGATGAGCAGACAATCAGTAAATACATGAGTCTGTATAAAAGCAGGTCACAGTCCATGCCATATATAAATCCACCCATTAATTTCCTAAGCTCTCTTTCACTTTCCAAAGATATAACTTTTAACTAAAAGATCTGAAAATACTATGTCCTCAAATCCACCAATTATCACATATAGAACACAAAGCTTTTTTCCAGATTCTTTTCTTGGCATCATTCATTCACTCTGGAGTTAGGAGGGGGCAGCAGTTCTACCAGCTTGAGGAGTTCAAAGATACTGATCAATCACATCTCAGGCACTCAGCCCAGAAAAACAACCAATCCTGTGCATCAACATGTCAGAACCACACAGAGTGGCCAGGACTGGGGCCAGGACCAAGAGTTTCAAACCAGGAGAAGCTGTGTCTTCCTGTTATTGTTTAAATTGGTATAATATCCTATTTTCTTGTTCTGTCACCATTTCTTCTTTATTTTCTGGACAATATTCTTGCCTTTGTAATATTCTCTGTCTGCATAACTGTACTAGTCATCCTTTTCTATCACAGTCCTGATTCTGTCTTTGTCTCTTTCAGGTCCTCTTCTTAGATAATCCCATATAAGAATTTTTTTTTATTATCGGAACATTTTTTGGAGATTATATATATATATATATATATATATATATATATATATCTTTCCATCATGATGATTGTAATCTGTTTTTTAATGTTTATTTTTGAGGAATAGGTAGGGGCAGAGAGAATGGGAGACAGAGGATCTGATGCAGGCTCTGCACTGAGAACAGAGAGCCCAGTGAGGGATTTGAACTCACAAACTGTCAGAGGTGAAGTCAGATGCCTAACCCCCTGAGCCACCCAGGCACTCTGACGAGTATACTCTTTAACCTCCATCCCCTATTTCCCCCACCCCCCTATTCATTTCTCCTCTGGTAACCATCAGTTTGTTCTCTATAGTTAAGAGTCTGTTTCTTGGTTTGCTGCTCTCTCTTCTTTTTCCCCTTTGCTCATTTGTTATGTTTCTTAAATTCTACATATGAGCTAGATCATATGGTATTTTTCTTTCTCTGACTGATTTCACTTAGTCTTACACCCTCTAGCTCTAACCATGTTGTTGGCAAATGGCAAGATTTTATCCTTTTTTATGGCTGAATAATATTCCACTGTCTGTGTGTATGTGGTGTGTATATATGTGTATATATGTATATATGTGTGTGTATTGTGTGTCTGTGTATCTCACATAACCTTTACCCATTTATCAATTGTTGGACACTTAGGCTGCTTCCATAGTTTGGCTATTGTAAATACTGCAAAAAACATAGGGTGCATGTATCCCTTTGAATTAGTGTTTTTGCATTTAGGGGCTAAATATCTACTAGTATGATTGTGGGGACATAAAATAGTTCTATCTTTAATTTTTGAGGAAACTCCCTATTGTTTTCCACATTGGCTGCACCAGTTGACAACAGTGCCTCACTAACACTTGTTTCTTGTGTTTTTTATTTTTGCCTTTCTGACAGGTGTGGAGTGATATCTCATTGTGGTTTTTATTGACATTTCCTTGATGATGAGCAATATTGAGTGTCTTTTCATGTATCTGTTGGTCATCTAGATGTCTTCTTTGGAGAAATGTCTGTTCATGTCTTCTGCCCATTTTTGAATTGGATTATTTATTTTAGGGGTATTCAGTTGTATCAGTTCTTTATATATATTGAATACTAACCCTTTATCAGATATGTCATTTGCAAATATTTTATCCCATTCAGTAGGTTGCCTTTCTTTCAGTGTTGTACAGAAACTTTTTATTTTGATGTAGTCCCAATAGTTTATTTTTGCTTTTATTTCCCCTTCCTCAAGAGACATAGCTAGAAAAATGACACTATGGCCAATATCATAGACATTGCTGCCTGTGCTCTCCTCAAGGAGTTTTATAGTTTCAGGACTTTAATCCATTTTTGAGTTTACTTTTGTGTAGAGTCTAAGAAAGTGGTCCAGTTTTACTCTTTTGCATGTGGCTGTCCAGTTTTTCCAACACCATTTGTTGAAGAGACTCTCTTTTTCCCCTTGTTAATCATTTTCCCTTTGTCAAAGATATATTGCCCACATAATCATGAGTTTATTTCTAGGTTTTCTGTTCTATTCCATTGATCTGTGTGTCTATTTTCATGCCAGTACCATATTGTTTTAATTACTACTGCTTTGTGGTATAACTTGAAATCTGGAATTGTGATACTTCCAGTTTTGATTTTATATTACATGATTGCTTTGGCTATTTGAGGTCTTTTGTGGTTCCATACAAATTTTAGGATTGTTTGTTCTAGCTCTGTGAAAAATGCTGTTGGTATTTTGATAGGGATTGCATTAAATGTGTAGCCTGCTTCGGATAGTATAAACATTTTAATAATATTTATTCTTCTAACCCATGAGTATGGAATGTCTTTCCTTTTATTTGTGTCATCTTGAATTTCTTTCAACAATGTTTTATAGTTTTTAGAGTACAGATCTTTCACCTCTTTGGTTAAGTTTATTCCTAAATATTTTATTGTTTTTGGTAAAATCATAAATAGAACTGTTTTCTTAATTTCACTTTATGCTGGTTCATTATTAATATGTAGGAATGCAACAGATTTCTGGACATTGATTTTGTATCCTGTGACTTTACTGTATTCATTCATCAGTATGAGTAGTATTTTGGTGTAGTCTTTAGGGTTTTTAACATAGAGTATCATATTATCTGCAAATAGAGTTTTACTTCTTCCTTACCAATTTGGATGCTTTTTTATTTCTTTATGTTGTCTAATTGCTGTGGCTAGGACTTCCAGTACTATGTTGAATAAAAGTGGTGAGAGTGGATATCCCTATCTTGTTCCTGATCTTAGGGGGAAGGTTCTCAGTTTTTACCACTGAATATGATGTTGGCTCTGGGTTTTCACTTAAGGCCTATATTATGTTGAGATATGTTCCCTCTATACCTACTTGGCAGAGGGTTTGTATCATGAATGGATGTTGTACTTTGTCAAATGCTTTTTCTGCATCTGTTGAAATACCATATGTTTTCTTTCCTTTCTCTTGTTGATGTAATGCATCACGTTGATTGTTTTGCAAATATTGAACCACCCTTGCATCCTGGGAATAAATCCCACTTGATTGATTTTAATGTATCGTTGGATTCTGTTTGCTAATATTTTGTGGGGGATTTTTGCATATATACTCATGAGAGATATTGGCCCATAGTTCTCTTTTTTGTGATGTCGTTTTGGTATCAGTATGATATTGGCCTCATAGAATGAATTTGGAAATTTACCCATTCCTCTTCAATTTTTTGGAATAATTGAAGAAGAATAGATATTAACTCTTCTTTAAATGTTTGGTACGATTGGGCTGTGGAGCCATTTGGTCCTGAACTTTTGTGTTTTGGGAGTTTTTTGATTACTGATTCAATTTCATTGCTGGTAATTGATCTGTTCAAATTTTCTATTTCTTCCTGCTTTACTTTTGGTAGTTTATATGTTTCTAGGAATTGATCTATTTCTTCTAAGTTTTCCAACTTGTTGATATATAGGTTTTTATAAAATTCTGTTAAAATTGTATTTTTGTGGTGTTGGTTGTCATTTCTCCCCTTTAAGTAGTGATTTTTGTTTTTTTATGTTTTTTTTTTTTCCTGATGAGACTTGCTAGAGGTTTATCTATTTTGTTCATCTTTCAAAAAATAAGCTCCTGGTTTCATTGATCTGTTCTATTGTTTTTGTTTGTTTGCTCTGTGTGTGTGTGTGTGTGTGTGTGTGTGTGCGCGCGCGCGCTTTTTAGATCTTTTATTTCTGTTCTAATCTTTATTATTTCCTTCCTTTTGTGGGTTTGGGCTATATTTGTTCATTAACTAGCCCCTGTAGGTACACAGGTTGTTTATTTGAGATTTTTCTTGCTTCTTGAAATAGGCCTGTATGGCCATAAATTCTCCTCTTAGAACACCTTTTGCTTCATCTTAAAGATTTTGGACCACTGTGTTTTTGTTTTCATTTCTCCCCATGTAACATTTTTATTTATTCTGTGATTTCTTACTTGACCTATTCATTGTTTAGTAGCATGTTATTTAACTTCCATGTATTTTTGCTCTTTCCAATTTTTTTCCTGGGGTCGATTTCTAGTTTCACAGCATTGTAGTCAGATAAGGTACATGTACAACTTCATTTTTTTAAATTTATTGAGACTTATTTTGTGGTCCAATATGTGATCTCTTCTGAAGAATGTTTAATGTGCTCTTGAAAGAATGTGTATTCTGCTGTTTTAGGAAGGAATGTTTTGAATATATCTGTTAGGTCCATCTGGTCCACTGTGTCATTCAGAGCCACTGTTTCCTTGTTGATTTTCTGTTTGGGATGATCTGTCCATCAATGTGAGTGGGAAGGAGTTAAAGTCCCCACTATTACTGTATTACTCTTGATTAGTTCCTTCATTTTTAACTGTTTTATGTATTTGGGTACTCCTGTGTAGGATGCATAAATATCTACAATTGCTATACTGTTCTTCTTTGTTTCTTGTGATAGTCTTTGTTTTAAAGACTATTTTGTCTGATATAAATATTGCTACTCTAGCTTTCTTTTGACATCCATTTGCATGATAAATGTTTCTTTGTGCTCTCACTTTCAATCTGCCGGTGTCTTTAGGTCTAAAATGAGTCTCTTGTAAGTCATATAGATGGGTCTTGCTTTTTTTATCCACTCTGTCACCCTTTGTCTTTTGATTGAAATGTTTAATCCATTTATATTCAAAGTAATTATTGATATATATGTTTATTGCCATTGTGCTGTTTTTTGGTTGTGTCTATAGATTTTCTCTGATTCTCCTTGTGCTCTGTTTTATGGTTTGTCAGCTTTCTTTAGTGATATTATTGGATCCCTTTCTCCTTTTTCTTTGCATATCTATTATTGGTTACTGGTTTGTGGTTACCATTAGGTTTGTATATAACATCTTCTGCATATAGCAGTCTACATTGTTTATAGTTTAGTTTAAACCTCCTCTTTATTCCTCCCCCAACCCACCTTTTCAGTTTATGGTGTCATATTTTACATCCTTTTATTTTATGAATCCCTTGACTGATTTTTATAGAAATGCTACTTTTACTGCTTTTGTAATTTTTACTTTAAATACTCCTACTTATGATCTTTCCTTTGTATTCAGAAAGTCCCCTTTAATGTATCCTATAGGGCAGGTTTAGTTTGTGAAACTCTCTCACTCCTTTCAGTGTGAATGGTAGCTTTGCTGGATAGAATATTCTTGGCTGCAGATTTTTCCCTTTCAGCACCTTGAATATATCATACCCCTCCCTTATGGCCTGCATAGTTTCTGCTGAAATATCTACTCATAACCTTAAGGGGGTCTCCCTCACACATTACTGCCTACTTTTCTCTTGCTGCTTTTAATGTTTTTTTCTTTATTGCTACTTTTTGCCATTTTAATTGCTGTATATGTCTTGGTGTATACCTCCTTGGGTTGAATTTTTGGGGTGATCTCTGTCCCTCCTGGATCTGGATATCTGTTTCCTCCTCCAGATTAGGGAACTTTTCAGCTATTATTTCTTCAAATAAGTTTTCTGCTCATTTTTCTCTCTCTTCTTCTGATATCCTTATAATGTGAATGTTACTACAGTCACTGAGTTCTCTAAGACTCTTCTCAATTTAAATAATTTTCTTTCCTCTCCTTTGCTCAGCTTGGTTACTTTCCATTACTTTGTCTTTCAGGTTGTTAATTCATTCCTGTTTCATCTATCCTGGTATTTATTCCATCAAGTATATCTTTAATTTCATTTATTGTGTTCTTCATGTCTGATTCATTTTTTTTTTTTATCTCTGTGTTAAGGGTCTGATGTCCTAAACTCTTATCCTCAAGTACAGTGAATATCTTTATGATTATTACTTTAAATTATCTATTAGGCATATTACTTATACCCATTTCATTTCTGTGGTTTGTTTCTACTCTTTCATTTGGGAGATATTTCTCTGTCTCCTCATTTTGTCTAACTTTCTGTATATGTTTCTCTGTGTTAGGAATCAGCTACTTCTCCTGTTCTTAACAATAATGGCCTTTTGAAGAAGAGATCCTGCAAGTGCAGTGTCCCCTGTTTCCCAGGGCCTAGCACTTCAGGGAGTATCTCGTATGTGTGTTGGGTGTGCTCTGCTGTTGAGTCTTGGCCTCTTTTTCCTTCAGTCCCTTTGTCTACAGAGGGTCTCTTTGTCTATTGTGGTCAGTGTTTAGTCCCCAGCAGGGGTGAGGCACATTTTAACAAAGTGTTTGATGGTCTGTTTGTGAAAGCAGACCTGCCACTGCCATCACCAGAAGTGAAGTCCCACAAAAAAAGGCACAAGTCAGGAGATGTGGTATGGGCAGGGTTTTCACCAGTCTCCTAAAGGAGGGGCCCACAGTACAAGGACTGAGGGAAAGGTAACTGGGAAGGGTGGATGTGCTGAAGTGCAAGGGGAGGCAGTTTGGGGTAAGCAAGTTAGGTAAAGACTGTCAGTGCTATACTTATTCTGTCTGGAGGTCATTGTTTATGCTGGGAAGCAGGGGATGGAAATGGCACCTTGCCAGCTCCTTTTTTCCTGAAGTGGTCTCCCCATGAACCCTGTCTCTTAGGGGCATGCTCTGAGATGAGAAAATCACCCTCCCTCCTGTCTATTCCTGGTATTTTTCAAACTGCTAGTTCTGTGCTGTATCTGCACAGGCTGATTGTCATACTGTCTCTTTAAGGGCAGGAACTCTACTTCCTAATGTCCTTGGGGCTCTCCCAGAGCTAAGCACACTGATTTTTAAAATATCAGACTTTAAGTCCCACTGGTTGTAAGAACTCACAATATTTGGCTCTTCTCACTTTCAAAAGCAAATATTATAGGGATTCCTCCTCTCTGTACATGGGCTCCCTGGTATGAAAGCCTGTTTTCAACCCTTATCCATGCCCCTGGATCCCTCCCCACCACGGATGGCTATGGTCAGTGCCATGTCTTTACCTTTCCTCTCCTCTTCAGTGTGGCTTCTTCTCCATTATTTAGTTGTGGAGTTTGTTCTGCCAGTCTCTGGATTGTTGTCTGGGTTATTTACACTGATGTGGCTGTTACCTAGTTGTATCCATAGGACGAGACAAGCTTAGGTTCCTCCTACTCTGCCATATTCCCAGCCAACACCATCTAGGAATGTTTCATCCTCTCTGAGAAGCCAAGTTGCTTAAGTTCTTATGCCCTCTTAAGCAGAAAATAAATGGGGTACATTTACAGCACATGTAACTGGTGAATATTTCAGGTAATAAGACAATGCTGTTCACTAGAATAATTACCTAAGTGGCCAAATTTTCTGGAAAGCAAAATGAAGTCACTTGGGAAATACTCCCTAAAACTTGGCATGGAACACTACTTGCCCTTTTGTTTCTGGGCTCCTATGGAATTGATTTCCCTTATCTCTTCTGAAGTGAGTATAATCCCTGGATATTATAGAGCAAACTACACTTGACCTTCTAGAACCCGTTTTCATTATATACTGTGCCAGATGGTATGTATCTTTATTATTTGATCATCAAGGATTTTTGACTTCAGCTTTAAATAGATTGAATTAAAGAAAAACGTATTTTATGATTGCCAAGTTTTCAGGGACTATTATATTTTCATAACCATGCATTAAAGTCATATTTTCACTGTCCTTCCCCAGTTTGTCTAGCAAACAGAGCACAAAATTTGCCCTTAATCCTGACAAGAACAGATATCAATTGCAAATATTATTTATGTCACCCTTCCTTTTGGAAGAAAAATACACTTGTATTTTGAAAATGGTATCAAATATCAACTCTAATGGAATCAGATGTCAAGTTTAGTTAATATTTGACATCAAGAAGCATTTTTACCTGAATTTTATGAGAGCTAATTTTAATGTTAGTATTTTTAATATCCTAGCAAATATTTGTGCTTGAAGATTTGTCAGAGCTTTACATCTGGATACCTCTTCTGTCTTTAGTTTTGGAATTGGAACATTTCCTGAATAAGTGATCTTTCTCTCATCTGTAATTCATAATTACCATCCCAGGAGAGGTGTTCTAAATTTATGACCAGCATCCCAAGTGCACATGCATACTTAGTGAGAAACAGAGCAACCTCAAAGAGGAATGGCAGACCCTGGAGATTAGCACTATGCAGGCTATGGCTGAACCACGTCCACCAACTGTTCACCACGCCCCAGGGCTGCATCTCCAAGGAACAGGGCACACTACAACTTCCACTATATTCTGCCCCAGAATTACCAAATAACCTACCCATTAGATCTGGCCTAGGAAGAATGCCTATAAACTGTACATATAATTCAGCACATTAGTCCTAAATATTATAGGACCAATTTTCATTCATTTAATCCAACAAAGAGCCACAATGTAAATGATTCTGTTTGAGAGTTTCTTCTCTAGATAATAAATTCTTGAGGCCAAAGACATGGTATCTTTCACATTGTCTCTCTACAGCCTGGCACAGAGAGTAGGAGTTCAGGAAGTATTTGTTCTCTCAATTATGCCCGGCCACCTCATGTAGGAACTGAGAGACTCACTACCTACCTAATGTACTCTACTGCCTTCTCAGAAACCACGCTTGATCTTCCAGGCAAGCCAGAGACTCTTTTTTCTGTACCTGCTTAGGTATCCAAAAAGATTTCCTTTTACAGTAGATTATCCCCTTGCTTTCTCATCCAACCTGTTCAATTGATTTGGGCCTTTCAATGTTCTGGTAAAAGATGAAGATAGAGGACTTAATCTATCTTCTGACCTCTGGACTTGTTCCCTGAAAGTCAAGCCAAAGAAGGGATTTAGCAATCGCCGAGCATGCTCCCATCTCTGCAGAAATGTTCTGTGCTCTTCTGCTTACAGCTTCCAGAATCTTTGTGATGCTCTGGCCATTGGCCAAACTTCAGCAAAGTGTAAAGGAAAAATAATTGCATAATCTACAAATTCTTCAGGGTATGTGTAGGAAGCCTCTGCATAGTAAGCAGATGCCTAGTATCTATTAGCCAGTTACAATTTCTTGTCCTCGCTAGAATTTTTTTTTAATACATGAATTCTTTAAAGTTCTTCGCTGTCAAGCATTTAATGGAAGAGGATATATAAGTTAAAATTGAACAGGCACCATTGACAAGTTACCCTAAAGTGAGGCTTGCTTTCCAGAGTGGTTTCATTCAGATAGAGGGTTTGGCAATAGAGGGGGCACTACTCAGCTCTACCCCAACTCAGGCACACTGTGCTAATGCTGTTGCAGTGTCTCCAGGCTACAGGACCCCTGGAGCTATATACTTGCTGCAAGTACCAGAAGTTTCTCAGAACACAGAAATTTGGAACGTTGGTAGCCGAGAGTTGCTCAGGGCTCCACTGCAGGACTTGGAGAACATTTACCTTCTTCTTTCCTTGTTCTCATTTTAGCATCCAAACCCTTCTCCTCCACCCCAAAGTACAAACTCTACACCCCAAAGGGCATTGATGAACAGCCATGCAGAAGAACCCCACACAAGCTTATAAACTAATGAGTGCAGGGGCAGGGAAAGATATTTCTTCTTCAAACAGACCCTTATATAAGAACATACGGTAGCCCCTTCCCAATCCATCTTCCCTCATGGTCAGAAAAATCATCTACAGTCATCTCTCATAGGAAGACTAGCTGTAGGCAGATTCATTATGAGGAATGATGTAAGGGGGATTGTTTTGTTCAGTTCTTAGTTGAAAAATGGGCCTTTTCTGATGTTAATCTGCTCAGTAGGGACTTCTGAAAATACAGCAAAACCTTCAAGTGACAGTTAAACTAATGTATCTTTGCTTGACTTAAGTCAAAGCACATACATTGCTGAGAGCTATAGCTCCAGTGCCGAATCTGTTTCTGGAAGCCCCTCATCAAGCAACTACAGAAAGTACCAGACATGCTTCCTTCGATGACCTCACTGGTACCCGTAGGAGAAAAAGTCTCCTGGAATAAAGACAGACACAATTTTTATATCTATACCATTGTGGAATGTTCCCAGTGAACGAGACAACTGAGTACCCTAGGCCCTTACAACTTGAGTGCTGTTGGCACAGGATGTGGACTTAAGCTCCTGACAATGTTTAAAAAGAAAAGAATAACAAAGCAGAAAAAAAAAAAAAAACATTTAAAGGCTACAAGAACTCAGAAGACTCAAAATTTAGTAAGCTCAGGATAGGGAAGTGTGACATGAGATCATGCTGCAGGATAAACAACTAAGCCAAACAATCCATTAGACAGAAATTAAAAAGTGAGAAAAATCCCAGAAGTCCAAAAGAAAGATAGAATTAAATATATGTCACCAAATATTTAGGAGAAAAAGTTTATTTTTTTCATGAAAAAATTTTGTATGTTACCCTCAAATAAACTTTATTTTATTTACAACTTATTTTCTAAATATACCAAACTTGTTATTTTTATGACCAAATGAATTGTTAACCACAATTCAGTTAGTTAGACTAGGGGTTGGCAAACTGCTCCTGAAAAGAGCTACCTAAACCTAAAAGAGTAAATATTTTAGGTTTTACGGACACACTGTCTCTATTTCAACCACACAACTCAGTTATTTTGGCACAGTAGCATCCATAGACATTTGTAAACAAATGGCATGGCTGTGTTCCGGTAAAACTTTATTTACAAAAACAGATAACAGACTGTTTGGGCCTGTGGGCTACTGTTTATGGACCCTTGAGTTAGAACAATAATTCAGACCTGTACAAATAACACCAGAAAGTATATATTTAAATTGTTTTCAGTGTTCAAATATATCTAAATATCCTTACTTCCTCTTTTTTTTTCCTTTGAGTATAGGTGACACATTGTTATGTTAGTTTCAGGTGTGCAACATACTGATTCTATGAGTTCATACATTATGCTTTGCTCACCACAAGTATAGCTACTCTCTATCACCATACAATGCTGTTACAGGATCAGTGACTAAATTCATTATGTCCTGCCTTTTATTCCCATGAATTATTCATTTCATAACTGGAAGCCTGTGTCTCCCACTCCCCTTCACCCATTTTGCCCATCCTCTCACTCACTTCCCTATAGAAACCATCAGTATGTTATCTGTATTGTAGGTCTGATTCTGCTTTTTTTAGATCCAAATATGACTGGAGTCGTAGAGTATTTGTCTTTCTCAGTCTGACTTATTTCAATTAGAATACCCTCTACGTCCATACAGTTGCTCCTAATGGCACAATCTCATCTTTTTCTATGGCTGTGTAATATTCCATTGTATATGTATACCACATTTTCCTTATGTAGTCTATCAGTGGACACTGAGGTTGCTTCCATATCTTGGCTATTGTAAATAATACTGCAGTAAGCATAGGGGTGCAGTGTCTTTGGTATCAGAGTAATGATGGTCTTGTAAAATGTATTTTGGGGATTTCCTTACTCTTATTTTTTTGGAATACTTTGAGAAGAATAAATATTAACTCTTCTTTAAAAGTTTACTACAATTGTGAATCCATCTGATCCTGAACTTTTTGGGGGGTATTTTTTGGATAACTGATTCAATACCATTACTAGTAATCAATCTATTCAAGTTTCTATTTCTTCCTCATTCATTTTAGAAGATGGTATGGTTCTAGGAATGTGTCCATTTCTTCTAGGTTGGCTAATTTGTTGGCGTGTCATTTTTCCTAGTATTCTCCTATGATCCTTTGTATTTTTGTGGTGTCAGTTGTTACTTCTCCTCTCTCATTACTGATTTTATTTATTTGGGTCCTTTCTCTTTTTTTCTTGGTGAGTCTTGCTAAGGGTTTATCTATTTTATTTATCTTTACAAAGAACCAGCTCTTGATTTCATTGATCTATTGCTTTTTTAGTCTCCAATTCATTTATTTCTTCTCTGATCTTTATTATTTTCTTCCTTCTACTTGCCTTGGGTTTTCATCTTTTTTTAGTTCCTTTAGGTATAAACTTAGATGGTTTATTTAGGCTTTTCCTTGTTTCTTAAGGTAGGCCTGTATAACCGTATATTTCTCTCTTAGAATTGTTTTTACTGAGTCCCAAAGATTTTGGACCACTGTGTTTTCATTTCCATTTGTTTCCATTTGGTTTTTTTGGTTTTGGTGTTTTGTTTGTTTGTTTTTATTTCTTCTTGATTGCTTCATTGCTCCATTTGTTGTTTTTTTACAATTTATTTTTTTAAGGTTTATTCATTTCTCAGAGACAGAGCATGAGCGGGGGAGGGGCAGAGAGAGAGAGGGAGACACAGAATCTGAAATAGGTTCCAGGCTCTGAGCTGGCAGCACAGAGCCCAACGCGGGGCTTGAACTCATGGACCTGATCATGACCTGAGCTGAAGTCAGATGCTTAACTGACTGAGCCACCTAGGTGCTCCTGCATTGGTCCATTTGTAGTTTAATGTCATGTTTACCCTTCATGTGTTTGCATTTTTTCCTTTTTTTTTTTTCCTTTTACCATCTAAATAATTTAATTCAAGTTAACATATAATATTCAAGCTAGTTAAATTAATTAACATATTTACCTTAAGGTTAGTTAAATTCAAGTTAGTTAACATATAGTGTAGTATTGGTTTCATGAGTAGAATTTAGTGATGAATCACTATCACTTACATGTAACACCCAGTGATCAACAAGTGCCCTCTTTAATGCCCATCACCCCACTAATTCCCCTCCAGGAACCTTGTTTGTTCTCTATATTCAAGAGTCTCTTCTTATTTGCTTCCTTCTGTTTTTATCTTATTTTTCCTTTTCTTCCCCTGTGTTAGTGAAATCATATGATATTTGTCTTTTTTTCTGACTTATTTCACTTAGCATAATGCACTCTGGTGCCATCTAGTTTTTCTTGTGATTGATTTCTAATTTCATATCATTATGGTCAGAAAAGATGTATTATTTCAATCTTAAATTTCTAGAGGCTTGTTTTGTGGCTTAACATGTGATCTGCTCTGGAGAATGTCCCATATGCACTTGAAAAGAATGGGGTTCTGTTGTGTTTGGATGGAATGTTCTGAATATATATGGTATGTCCAATTAGTCTTATGTGTCATTCAAAGACACTGTTTCCTTGTTGACTTTCTACCTGAATGATAGAAATCATCTATCCATTGATGTCAGCAGGGTATTATAGTCCCCCGCTCTTACTGTACTGTCAACAGTTTCTCTCTTCATCTCCATTAATATTTGCTTTATGTATTTAAAAGGTGCCAGTGTTGGGTGTGTAGACATTTAAAATTGTTATATCCTCCTGCTGAATTGATTTCCTTTATCATTATGAAATACCCTTTTTTGTCTCTTGTTACAATCTTTGTTTTAAAGTCTATTTTTTATCTAAGTATTGCTACCCCAAATTTATTTTTGCTTCCATTTTCATGGTAAATATTTTTCCGTACTTTCACTTTTAGTCTGTATGTGTCTTTAGGTCTGAAGTGAGTCTCTTGTAGACAGGATATAAATGGGCCTTATATTTTTATTCATTCCACCAACCCATGTTTGTTGATTGGAGCATTTAGACCACTTACATTTAAAGTAATCATTGATAGATATGTACTTATTTGTATTTTTTTTCTGGTGGTTTTTTTAGTTCCTCTCTGTTCCTTTACTCTTCTTTGATTTGGATGAATTTCTGTAGTGTTATGTTTGGCTTTTGTTCTCTTTATTTTTTTGTATCAATTATACATTTTGCATTTTTGGATACCATAAGATTTATAGATAACATCCTAAGTAAACAGCAGCCTTTATTAAGTTGATGGTCACTGATCATTTAAGTTAAAATACATTAAAAATAACTTCCTTTTTTTAACTATCTCCTCCACATTTTATGTATATGCTGTTATACTTTATATTTTTATTCATCATTTTCTTACATTTATTTATGGTCATTTCTTTTCCACTTATAGAAGTGAATTTAACATTTCTTTTAAGACTGGTTTAGTGGTGATTGTCTCCTTTAACTTTTGTTTAACTGAGCAACTCTCTCTCCTTCAAATCTGAATGATAACCTTGCTTGGTATTCTTGATTGTGGGTTTTTTCTTTCAGCACTTTGAGTATATCATGCCACTGCATTCCAGCTTTCAAAGCTTCTGCTAAAAATTCAGCTAATTACCTTCTAGGTTTTGTCTTGTAGGTAACTTTTTGCTTCTCTATTGCTGCTTGTAATATTCTCTCTTTAACCTTTGACATGATGTTTCATGGTGTGGACATCCTCAGGTTCATATTGTTTGGAACTCTTTGTGCTTTTTGGAACTGGGCATCTATTTCCTTCTCTAGGGAAGTTTTCAGCTATTATTTCTTCAAATAATTTTATTACCCCTTTCACTCTTCCTCTGAGACCCATACAATATCAATGTTTGATGTTGTTCAAGAGATCTATCTTCATTTTTTTATGTTTATTTTGAGTGAGAGAGAGAGAGAGTGTGTGTGAGCAGGGGAGGGGCAGAGAGAGAGAGAGAGGGAGACACAGAATCTGAAGCATCTCCAGGCTCTGAGCTGTCAGCACAGAGCCTGACTTGGGGCTTGAACTCACAAACCATGAGATCATGACCTGAGCCGGAGTCAGATGCTCACCTGACTGAGCCACCCAGGTGCCCCTATCTTCATTTTTAAATTCTTTTCTTTTTGCTCCTCAGCTTGTGTGCTTTCCTTTACGTTGTCTTCCAGATTGCTGATACATTCTGCATCCTCTAATCTACTATTGGTTTCCTCTAGTAGGTTTTTCATTTCAGTATTGTATTCTTCAACTCTGATTTGACCTTTTTAGTATTTCATCCTCTTTATTGAAGGTCTCACTGAGTTCTTCTACTCTTCTTTTCAGCCCATTAAGTGTCTTTATGATCATTACTTTAAATTTTTATAAAGCATATTGCTTATCACCATTTCATTTAGTCATTTTTTGGAAGTTTTTTTCTTATTCCTGGTTTTGAAATATATATCTCTGTTGCATTTTGTCTCTTTGTGTTTTTTCTATGGATTAGGCAACAAAATAATTCTCCTAAATTTTTTTTTCTTTTTTTTAAATATGAAATTTATTGTCAAATTGGTTTCCATGCAACACCCAGTGCTCATCCCAAAAGGTGCCCTCCTCAATACCCATCACCCACCCTCCCCTCCCTCCCACCCCCCATCAACCCTCAGTTTGTTCTCAGTTTTTAAGAGTCTCTTCTACTTTGGCTCTCTCCCACTCTAACCTCTTTTTTTTTCCTTCCCCTCCCCTTAATTCTCCTAAATTTAAAGGAATGGTCTTGTGTTTGGCCATTCCCCATGTAGACTGTGTATGTTTAGTGACTTTTGCTTGCTGGCTGGAGTCGTGGCTGGTGTGGGCTGCAGGTCTTGGGGACTTACAGATAATGGGCACCATGTCAGGACAGCTAAAGCTGAATTCAATGCAGGCTATGGTGTCCCAGGGTTCTATGTATTGAGGGCATCTTAGCAGGACAGATGAAGCTGAAATAAGTGCAAACTGGGGTGTCCCAGGGTGCTCTGTGGAGGAGGTGCCTTGACAGGGTAGCTGATGCTGAGGCAGTGTGTGGGCTGGGAGGTTCCTGAACATTCTGTGTTGAGGGTTCCCTGGCAGTATAGTTGAACCTAAAGTGGGTGCTACCTGGGGGGGGGACCCAGTGGTCTGCAGAGGGTAGGTATAGCTGAAGTGGGCATAAACTAGGGGTATAGATGGCTCTCCACACAGAGGGTGCCCTTAAAGGGTGACTGGAGCCAACATGGGCACAAGTCGGAAGGTCCTGGGGCACTCTGCACTCTGTGCAACTAAAACTAACATGGGTACAGTCTGGTATGAACTGTGGGCTCTCAACACAACATGTGCCCTGGCAAGAGAGCTCAAATAGTTGCTAGCCAGATTGTTCTTGGTATCTCTCCTCTGAGGGTGACATGGAGGGACAGATCAAGCTGTACTGGGCACAAGCCATGGTATCCTAAGGTGCTCAGTGCAGGGAGTGCCTGCTGTGGTGGCCACACAGGGCATGTCAAAGCAGGAATACTGGACCCAAAACATGTCAGGTGGGAGGTTCCAGAGTGCTGTGCATAATGGGTGCCTTAGCAAGCCATCGGAAGTCAAAGTGATGTGGGCCTGGAGCGTTCCACTATGCTTTGCACCTGTGTCACCTTGGCACAAAGGCTGGGGCTGTAGTGAACACTAATTAAGGGTGCCCTGTGGACACCTGGATAAGATGGTTGAGACTGTTATGGGTTAGGGGTCTAGGACTCACTGAGGCAGCCGTCCAGTTCAGATACCCAGCCTGTACATTAGTCTCTACTTCCAATGTGAGAGAAGGTGGGGAGCACAGACCATGTCGGTCAGCCCCTTCTACCCAGAAAGCTTTCCAGGAGCTCCTCCGCCTCTTCGGCAGTTGGGTTCTTTTATATATTAGTTGTTCTTTTAAACCAAGACCTTTTAAAGGAAAAAAAAAAAAAAAAAAAAAAAAAAAAAAAAAAAAAAGTGGTTTTTTTCTGTGCCACAGAGTAACCCGGGTTGGTGTGGGTTTATAGACCCAGACAGAGCTCACTTAGGCAGCAAGCTCTTTATGGCATCTGGATCCCCCCATGTGCTTTTAGGGTGGAGGGGGAATGTAAACCCTGTTCTTCTCCAGTCCTTCTGACCCAGAGAGTGTTCCTACAGTTCCTCCAACATTTGGCAGAGTTATGGTGCTGGCTCTTTTATAAGTTAATTGCTCTTTTAAACCATGGCTGTTTTTCTGTGCCCAAGGACAGAGGAATCTATTCCCTATCCCTCAGCACTACACCCCCCAGCCCCCGCATCCCATTGTGATTCACAGAGATATATGCCATCCACTTTGTGGTCCTTGAGTCAAGAGACCAAGCAAGGAAAAGAGTGAGTGATAGATAGCTAGGGGTGATAGACTGTGATTGTCATAAGGAGATAGAACTGCTGCCATACAGTAGGGACAGGTATCTGACACCCAGGTGATCCACTGATGTATGTCCAAATACTCCTTGCCCAGCATTAACAGTAAATAGACTGTTACAGCAACCATGTCATGAGACAGGTATGGTCAGAGGCTCATACCTCTCAGGGATAAAGGTCTGTGTCACCCTACTGGGTATGTCACCTAGGAGAGGTGAGGTCGTAGCCGAACAAAGGAAAGGGGAATAAGTAAGAGAGGTGGAGAGTATCAGTACAGCCTGAATCTAGCTGCAGCAGCAGGAGATTAAGTTTTTCTGAGTACCCACTCCTTCTAAGTTTTCTCAGAGAAAGAGATGTACCAGAATCATAGAGGAACAGTTCTCAGATGGGGTGACCTTATTATATACAAAACAAGTGGATGTGAGAAGCATAAGAAGGAGGCTTTAGCAGATGCTGTAGTATGCCACCCAGACTCTATCTTCAGAATCAATGTTCATGTTGCCAGCTATTAAAAGTATTGACAGCTGATGGCTCACAGCTGAGTTCAGTAATTGTTATCAATTCAAGGTAGCAAGTGGCCTTACCCAAGATTACATCCCCTCTTTCAGAGCAGTCCACATCCAATGGCTGGTTGATGTAGGGGACATAGGCCTTGTCCCCTTGCCTTATGTGAAGTCTGAATGGCCATCCCGATTCCAAAGCTCTCCATGGGGTCACCTAAGGTCTCTATTGCAGCTCAGCTGCCACTGTGCCCAATTCTGTTCCCACCCATCCCTAGTGGACCTTCCTGGGAGCACTCTTCAACAAACTTCTTACAGAAACATTTCCACTCAGAGTTCTTTCCCAGGGAATCCACCATAAGTCAGCAAATATATGTGGTGACAATTCATGTGGCACTCTGTTTTTACAGGAAATGAGGGGATAACAATTTCTACTTCATCACATTGTTGTAAGAAGTCAAGAAGCAAAATTAGTGAAAGAGCTGTGCAAACTTTAAGATGCAGTATAAGTTGAACATGGCATTATAATAATTAGTATCTGTGCCTGGGTAGCTCATTTGGTTAAGCATCTGATTCCTGATTTCGACACAGGTCATGATCTCACGGTTCATGGGATGGAGCCCTACGTCGGGCTCCACACTGGGCATGGAGCCTGCTTAAGATTCTCTCTCACCCTGTCTTAGAAAATAAAATAATAGTAATAAGTATAATTAGTACTTCTTGGTCTCAGGATGTCTTCACCAAAAAGAGATTAGTGGTCTTGCCATGCTTGTCCTCAAGAAAGAAATTTTTAACATAACATTAGGGAATACCTTGTAGCCTGACATTCTGACCTTGGCCTCTAGCTCCAGACAAACCTTTATCTCTATTTTATTGAATAAAGATACTAGTGATTGTAGACTATGACATAATGCTTTTTATGTCTGAAACATTTTATGTTAGAATTAATGAAAGAGCTACTTTAAATTTTATTAGCCATGGATTTTTGTCACGGATCACTTCTATGTCTATGTTGTATAAAGAAATTGGTTAAGGTATTTCTAAAACTTGTTGACATGTAGAATCTGACTCTTCTGAAACATGTTAGAGTCATGAATGTCCGTGGTTTTCTACACCATATCATCCAGTGATCCTCAGTCTATTGACAGCATGAACAGTGCTGCATTTTGTAAGAAAATTCACAGAGAACAAAAGACACACGGTTTCCAGTTCTGCAGAGCTAGCTTACTTTTAATTTAAAAGTTAACTTAAAAGTGTTGGGAATGATGCTAAATCTGTCTGATATGCCTCCTTTCTCACCACCTCCACAACTATTTGCTTCATGGGAGTTAAAAATCCCACTATCCCGTCTGGGATTTTCTTCCCTAAACTTGGCACCCATTCTGCAAGTTTTCAGCCTGGCACTGTTGATGTTTATGACCAGACAATGAAAACTGTCATAAGATTCCATCAATTTGAAGATGCAGCATGATGTCTAAGAAAATAAAATGTAAAATAACGTTTGCCTCAGAATCCATGAAATAGAATAATCTCCCTAAAGCTGTTTCCTTTCATCTTATGTAAAAAGATAATGGTACCTGCCTCATATGTATGTTGTAAGGGCTAAATAAGATAGAGAGGGTGGTTAGCAAGTCTGGAATATAGTGAGCATTTAATAAGTGATATTTGCTATTACTGTTGTTAAAAAGTATTAGTTAACTTCAGCTGAAAGATGCTTGTCCATCAGTACCATGTATTGGTAAACTGATGATGAATAGCTGAAAATTGTTACCTAATGACTGATTTTTATCTCTCTTATGAGTTCTTGGGATCTGCTTTCTCTAATTTGGCTTCATCCCTAATATAACACTCTTCCCCTACCAGTCCTGAAATTCTTACCATTCTAAGGAAAACAAAATAAAGGGACTGAGTCTAGAAGACCAACACACAGAGAGGTGCCCACCAGAGCTCTCTCATTAGCTAATAAGATCAATATTCTCCTAGAGGATTAAGGGAAATTCAAAATAAGAACATGTGTTTTTCTGAGAGCTGAATTTAAATTTCTGTACCATTACACATAAAATTTTCATATCAAAGATAGAGACTTGAAGAATGTTCAAATCATCATATTACATGACCCCATTACTGATTTAAAAAAGCCACACTGACAGTGTGGCTCAGTCAATTGAGCATCTGACTCTTGATTTCGGCTCAGGTCATGATCTGATGGTTTGTGGAATCAGGTACTGCATCGGGCTCCACACTGACAGCAGGGAGCCTGCTTGGGATTCTCTCCCTACCTCTCTGCCCTCTCTCTCTCAAAATGAATAAAAAATATAGTTACCAAATATGTATGTGTTCCAAAGAGGAGGAGAAAAAGCTCTTGCCATCACTGTTTCAACTCTATACCTACCTTCATGACCAGTGATATTCCTATTATTTACAGAAGCCAGAAAATTGTGGGTTTTATTCTGTCTGATTATAACTCCAAAGCCTCTTTCTTCCTTAGACATTTCCTATCCTTCGTGTCAAAGATTGTAAAGCTTCCAGCAATCATTTTTAAATACCTCAATTTTACAAATAATCAGGGCTACATATCAGGAAATACAAACACTAAGAAATACCATCTCTTTCCAGATTCAGAACAAAGCACATACAAAATCCAAATTTTATATTTCACAAATAGGATTTTGTAGATGGTCATACATATGAAACACTACATGGGATATCAGATTCATTTGCCATATACAGGATGACACCTGTTGTCAATTAGATGCACAAGATTTCATGTCCTAGTCATATATATGAGCTGTGATCACAAAATTCTGAGACAGATTCCATAAAACATACATGAAAATAGGAACATACGTGCACCAATATGAATATATTTACATTAGCTTGGATCCAAATTCCATGTTTGCTTATTACCAAAATGGCATAAGACATATTGTGAGAGTTGCTTCCTCTCCCTAATCCTGTCACCTATCATAGAACCATGTAACATCTTCCTATTGTCATATTCTGTTCTATTTCTGCACACAATTAAAAAGGAAGGAAGTCATGAGTTGGAATGTGTCAGAAGTAGTTTGGTTAATACTTGATATTTACCAAATCTGTAATATTAGAGACCCTGTAAAAGGCCCAATCAGTGCCTAACTGGTACTGGAAATAGCCTACAAAGTCAGTGATACTGACTCCATGACATTCATTTTATGCTCAAAAAATGACTTTGTCTGAATAAATTCCACATGCAATGTAAGGGCCTGGCTGGTGGAGCAGGCTCAAGCTTACAGAACCAGCTCTGCAAATAGGCCTCTCAAGAAATTGGCTCACCAGTAATAGATGGCTAAAATTGGTCTGAAGGGCTGGCCTTTAAATACCCAGAGAGAGAAAATGAAACTTGAATTACCCAGTTAGTCTCAAAGAAAAAGGGGAAAAAACTGTGAATTATGATATTACTCATAGAAAAGCACATTAGTCAGGAGGGTGACCCAGAAGAGGTGCAGTCCTAAAACATGGAGAGCACAATTCGCTCTCCTTCCTGAGAAGGAAAAGGGTCATTTTAAAGGCAGATGCTGCTACTGCAGCCAGATGGAGATTAGCATGCTAGATGGAAAAGGGGGAAATCAAGCAGAGCTTTACTGGAATTTGAAATTACTTCTATTACAAAGTGCCCATTTCTCTCACTGGCCCTGACTTATACAGGTCTGATCCATTCATTTACATTCAGATTTAGAAACTTAAATTTGGATGAGGTCACCAAAAGAGAGCTATAAGGAAATGGGACCATCTTATTGCAATTCTCTAAAAATTAAACAAAAATGATAATATTTGAAGAATGTAAACCATTTTTTCAGAGTGCTTTGGCCATAAAGGATATCATTTTGTCCCCGTGAGTTGTTGCTTAAAAGCATGTTACTCATATAGTACTACCTGTAATCCTTGAAAGTGATTCTCTTTAAGACAAGCTTTATTTTAAAGAAACACTCTTCATCTCCCTGGATATCCATAAAGAAGAGTTTTATCCAAGTTTGCACTTTCCCAGCCTTATCTGTCTGTGTGAAGAGTTAATGATAGGTATTCTTTCTTTCAGTGTCTCCACAGGGCTTCATTATGTTGTTCTCAGCATCAGGGAAGTGGGGCATAGTCTGCAGTAATTAATAGTTCCACACCCAGGGCTAGATAAAGGGTCACAATTCTTGGTGGCTCCATTGTCTTGATGCTTGTTGTCTTGCGTGTCCAATATCTGAACAAAGGTTTCAAATGTATTGGAAAGAAATGCAGCAGGAATGCAGCAGGTCCATTTTGGTTATTTTGGATAGTTGATAAAGCCCTCCCACCACCTAAGTGGAAAGTCAGGGGAGAAGCTTGACAGCTTTCAGATTCCACATGAAGTGCTGATTCTGCATCCGTTAGTACTGCAGATGCACAGAAGGAGGAAAACCCCATCTTTCCCTGTACAACTTGGAAGGGCATTTGAAATGTCATTGGGAGAAAATGCTTAGAGAAACAAACTAACCAAAGAACACCTCTCAGAAAGCCCAGCACTCTCTACAAAGAAAGGGGCTAACAACAAGTCCTAAGGGCTCCAGAGACCTGGCAGACAACATACACAGGGGATGTGGACTGGCCATGATACAGTTAAGAGGGTTGGGGATAGTGGCAAATGGAGATCCCATGCTCTATTGAGAGGGGACCTCTATTTGGCCAAGCCAATAGTTGCCATCAATAGCGTTATGGATATTCTGCCTTTTTCAGAGATGCCAGACATGAAAAGGTGTGTGTGTGTTGACAATGAATCCAGACAATATTGCACAGGCCAAATAAAAATATCTGTGCCCCAACCTAGCCTATCAGCCTCTAGTTTGTAACCACAGGAGTTTCTAAAAAGATATGTATACAAAATATAGATTATAGTAGGAAAGAAAAATATAAACAGTTGCTATCATAGTTAGATATGTCATCTATCTCTCCAGGCTCACGAAGATGGGCATATTTATTGAGATATTTGCTAGCTGCCATATCAGGTGAGGCTTGAAATCTTTGTGACTTAACACAATGAAATGACATAAAATAAAAACAACACAATTATTTCTTGCTCACCTTACATTTCAATTTGGTGTTCTGTGTGTGGGAGGGAGGGTGCTCTCTAGTAGACATCTTTTGGAAGGCCTGCTGTGTTCACCACATGATTGTCTAGGTTGCCCTGAGGAGAAGGGCTGAGAGCTTGTCTCCATTCAACCAGTCAGAAAGGGAAGAGGGATTGATCTTGAAAGGAAGTTTCTATAGGCCACTCATAGAAGTGATATACATTACTTCCATCCATTTTCCATTGGCCAGAATTAAGTCCCATGACTCCACCTAAATGCAAGTATAATGGATAGATCTCAAAAAATAAAGAGGAAACTGGTTTGAAGAATATATATCTGCCACTACTAGTAGCAAACTGGGTTTTCTCTCTCTCTCATCCCTATTTGTTGCTGTGAACCTTCGCTCAGAATATTACCCACTTCTGGGAGTTTTATCTTTCCATAATTGCAAATAATTATCTAAATTATCGAAGTCTATTGTGCTCTGACATCCCTTCCTTCACATTCATGATTATGATTTAAAACTTCCTAAGAATATTCAGGCTTCCTTTGCTCCAAACCATGGTATTCTGACTCCGCCAACTTTTCCAGTCCTGGGCCATGTGTAACAAGCAGATGGTACCTCATGGTCACCCTAGCACAATGTCAATTCAGGTGTTCTGGGCTTACTAATGAATACCTCATTAACCTGAGGCTGATTTTTCACTACAGCTGGAAGCCTTAGAGGTAGAAGCTTTAGGCAATTCATCCCATGGCATTGTCTTCTGCTCTGTGGTCCTCCACTTTATCCACACAGAGTGACAGCAATTACCTTCCAGAGTTAATACTATAGGAATCTGCCTAGAACCATGGCTTCTTAAGACTGAGACACCCTGAACGCCCCATTGCTAGGACTGTTGGGCTCATAGCTGCTCCCTTCTCCAGCAATCACCCTCACCAAAGGAAGGTGCCTCACCCCAAATTAAACCCCCTCTCTGTAGTATGCATAAATGACTGATTATGCAATATGCAGAGTGCAAGGGCCCAGCCCTTTTGCCTCAATCTGGGAGGCTCTAGCAGGAAAACTATCCCAGCTCTAGAGCCTCCCCACAGGCTCAGACAAGGACTTCAAGGCAACTTCATTACAGCCCAATTTCTCCTGCTGCCCAATCCTACCTCCATTACCCCCTCACAGGAGTGTTTCTGAAAGCACTTTTCAGCAAATAGCACTTTTCAGCATATATAAATATGAATCAATGGGTAAATGTGTGTGTGTACAATGTACTGATCATTTTGTATAGCAAGGCACCATTCTAAATGCTTTTCTTATACTCCTTTAATATTCAAAACAACACTATGAATGTGGTGCTATTATTATCCCTATTTCTGAATAAGGAAACTGAGTTAATTACCCATATCATGAAGCAATAATTGAAAGAGCCAGGATTTAAACCTGACCCAAAAGACTCACACAAGCATGTAAAAACACTGCGGGGCCAGAATAAGGGCCAAGTGAGTGTGCTGCTTTGTGGGGCAGCATCACAGCTTCTGGGTGATTAAAAAGTTCTGTACATGTCTTTATTTCTGCTTTGTCCTCTAGATTCCCAAAGGAGTCCTGATGCGGACAGGCAAAGCTTTCCATTAATGTAAAATTATGCATTTCACTTCTGAAGCCAGTACCACTAATCCTATCTCCCTTGCTGACATTTGGTTTATGAATTGTTATGCTGGGTGATGCTTGCTCCTGGGACATAAGAAAAAGTCTCTGGGGGCTTCTAGGAAAGCATTTGTTGATAATAAAAAGACATAAATGAAGAAAAGGAGTCTTTTCATCTGGATGTTGTTTTGTGATATGATATGGCAACCAGAACAACAAGGAGCCCCCTGTGATCATAAGGGATGACAGCTTCAGGATAAAACCCAACAGGCTAAAGGGAGCAGAGAGTCAAGGTAGAAAGAATGTCGACCTCTGGCATCTTGTTTAGATGGTAACTTAACTGATTACAGATTCATCATTACCTGAAGACTTAATCTTATGTGAAAGAATAAAGTTATGTATTGTTTTAGTCGGAATCCATGTTGGAGATGGAAGGGTTGCTGTAGCCAAAAACATTCTAACTGTAGAAACCCTGTAAGGCTTAAATAAGAATATTTGAGGATTAATAAAATGAACAAATATCAAAAATATACAATAATAAATACATGACAATAAATGAGTTGGGAATGAAAACTAATAGAAAAAGGTCAAATATCACAGTACTAAAGAATGCAATGAATTTTGCAAATCTTTATAGAATATTGAAACTGCCCCATCACAAAATTAAATTGCATAGTAGAAAGTAATTTATTTCCAAGATTCTTTTATCATTTGCATATCTTTATAATCTTGATCTTTCAAGAAATATCCTGCTTAAATTTACAGAACATGTTTTGTGTACCAATAGTTTTATATTTATTGTCTCACTTGTTATTGTTTGCCCCACTTTTTAAAAGAGATCACTGTGGCTTAGAGAGGCCATAGTTGGGTGGATAGACTCTTCAATTTACTGGTAACAGAAACCCAACTTGAACACAAGAAGACTGACTTAAAATAGATTCCCTTATCTCAAAGAAAGAAATTGTCCTGCACAGGAGATGTGAATACAAAGTACTCATACTATCCAATGCAATTATAAATAAAGATTACCAAAGGAAACTTTAGAAGTAGTGGAGAGGGAACAATCACCCTGGATCTTCACATCTATTCATTAAGTAGGGTATAAATGATCTGCATGCACCAAGGTGAAAGTTCCAGTACTGAGGAGGCTTGCTCCCATAATGCTCTGTATGGTCATAGCGCCAGTGGTCAGGGAACATCTATGTGACTACGTAACATTGGAAGATTGGGGTCACAGAAATGGCCTTGTTAGAAAGCAAGAGACTCTGAGTTCAGATGGGCATGCTCTCCTGTTATGGTAACTCAACCCTTCTAAGCCAGCTTTCAGCTATGCAATTAAAATGGGGGATAAATGCATATCCAGAGCCATCCAGGTTTAATGTCTTGGCAGAAATGTGGGTGGGTATTGAGAATAAACTAAGAGTGGGTCTTTAGTCTATCCATCATCTCTTGTTACTCTCTCTGGGCCTAGTTTATAACAAATGTGTACCTTTTACATCTCCATCCACAACGGCAAAAAACATGGCTGCCTACAGCTCCTGAGTATACATGTTATGGTCCAGCCATCTGGAGAAAGACTAAACCTACTGCAAATATCTGAAAGAAGACAAACAAATTTATGGGCCAGGATAGCATTTATTGATCCTGTGAACTATGGTAAGGAAATTGGGTCATATCAAATGTATATGGGGCATCTGTTACAATCTTGTGAATAGGTGCTAGACAAATAATCCAATATGCTTCTACTACAAAGAGACTGAATAATTTGCCAGTGGTAAATGTTAGAACCCAGGTTTGAAATTCAGTCTTATAACTCAAAACTCTGTGATATTCACTAGTGTTAAAAGATGAATGAACTGAACTTGGAAACAGCCCACCAAATTATTCATATGCCCTTCTGGGTGTTTATAAATCCTCAGAAATATTTGCCTTTTAAAGTTTTTTAGTCAAGACGTTATCTATACTTGCTGCAAAAACTAAAACTTTCAAAGTGCTGAAAGGAAAAAACCTACAACAAGAATACTCCACACAGCAAGATTATCATTCAGATTTGAAAGAGATAAAAAATGTTTCCAAAAAATAAAGAAGTTATCATCACTAAAAGAAATTCCTTTAACATTTCTTGTAAGTCAATTTAAGTGGAAAATAGACATAATTAGACATAAGAAATCTATGAATAAAAATATATAAAATGACAACGTATACATAAAATGTGAAGAAGGGAGTAAAAAGGGAAGAAAAAGGGAAAAAGAAGATTATTTTCCCTTTTCCAGTTTTCTTTTTATAAGAATGCATTTGAACTTAAAATACCATAAATTAATATGGAAATTTTTTTACTTAAGATGTTATTTATGAATGTCTTGGTAACCACAAATCAAAAACCTGAGATAAACACACACAAAAATTAAAAAACCCAAACAAAACACAATAGATACTCATCAATCACAAAGAGAACAAGAGAAGTAACAAAGAAGAACTACAAAAGCAACCAGAAAACAAATTTTAAAAACGGCAATAAGTGTGTACCTATAAATAATTACTTTAAATGGCCTGAATGTTCCAATCAAAAGACAGAATGGCAGAATAGATAACATCCATATATATGGTACCTACAGGATATTCACCACAGATCTAAAGACTTAAGACCTAAAGACACATACACACACATTTACATGCATGCGCACACACACACACAAAGGATGTGTTTCCTGAAATCCATTGAATTCTGCTTAATACATCAACTAAAACTTGAATGCACAATAGTTGTCCAGCTAATGAGTTTTCTGGTGAATCACAAAGAGTTTCAAGCAGGCTCATGTTCCTTTCTAACTACCAGTCTTGGATTCGTAAAATGAAGGAATTACTCTTTCTTATTCCTTAGTTCCTTGCCATTCAGAGTTCTGTACATTGTTATAGATTAGAGCTTCGTACCTTAGATTTGAAAAGTATTTTTATACACTACCTCTTTAATATAGAAGGCAGAGATGATCATCCTAAGAAATGAGTTACTGGTATTTTTCTGCAAAACTGTTACATGTTGGAACAATCTGTTACACCTCTATTTATAGAAATAAACTTTGCAGATAAAGCAAAAAAGGAAAAAGAAAAAAAAGTGAACAGATGAAGAAACAATGACCATGCAAATGGAAGCAAAAAATAAACTGGTATAGCAATACTTAGACAAAAGAGACTTTAAAACAAAGACTGTATATAATAAGAGACAAGGAAGAGCATTACATAATAATACAGGGACCAATCCAACAAAAAGATATAACAATCATAAATGTCTATGCACCCAACATTAGAGCAACTAAACATATAAAGCAAATACTAACTGACATAAAGAGAGAAACTGATGGAAATACAATAGAAGGAGACTTTAACAATCAACTTATATCAATGGAGAGATCATCCAGACAGAAAACCAATAAGAAAACAATGTCTTTGGCACATTGGAACAGATGGACATAACCAATATACATAGAGCATTGTACTTCAAAAACAATAAAATACACACTTTTTTCCAGTGTACATTTAACATTTTCCAGGATAGATCACATATTAGGCCATAAAACAAGCCTCATAAATTTAAGAGTATTGAAATCAGACCATGCATTTTTTGTACCACAAAAATGGAAAAAGGAAAATGACAAATACATGAGACATAAATAACATAATCCTAAACAACCAATGGAGTCAATGAAGCAATCAAAGAATAAATTTAAAAAAAAATGGAGGCAAATGAAAACTAAAGGGCAACAGCCCCAAATCTCTAGAACATGGCAAAAGCATTTCTAAGAAAGAATATAGCAACACAAGCCAAACTCAAGAAATGAAACTTGAACAAAGCCCAAGAAGAGTAGAAGGAAGGAAATGATAAATTATGTAGAAATTTTAAAAACAAATATAAAAAAATTAATGAAACCAAGAACTGGTTCTTTAAAAAGATTTTTAAAAATTCTTACCCAGACTCATTGAGAAAAAAAGGACCCAAATAAAATCAGAAATGAGTGAGAAATAATAACTGATACCATAAAAATACAAAGGATTATAAAATAACATTATGAAAAATTATATGCTCACAAACTGAACAAAATAGAAGAAATGGATAAATTCCTAGAAACCTACAGTTTTACAAAACTGAACCAGGAAGAAATAGAAAACCCGAAAAGACTGATTACAAGTAAGAAAATTTAATTGGCAATCAAAAACTAACAAAAAAATAAAAATCCAGGACCAGATGGAGTCACAGGTGAATTCTACCAGACATTTAAAGAACAGTTAATACCTATTCTCCTCAAACTATGACAAATAAGAAAACTTCCAAATACATTATATGAGGCAAGCTTACTCTGATACCAAAATCAGACAAAGACACCACACATACATACACACACACACACACAAACTACAGACCAATATTCCAGATAAACATAGTGCAAAAAAACTCAAGAAAATATTATCAAACCACATAAAACATGACATTAAAAAGATCATTCATCACAATCAAGTGGCATTTATTCCTGGGGTGCAAGGATGGTTCAATATGCCCATATCAAACAACATCATACACCACATCAACAAAATGAAAGATAAAAATCGTATGTATCTTAACACTTGCAAAAAAGCATTTGACAAGATTCAACATCCATTCATAATAAAACCTCTCAACAAAATGGGGTTAAAGGGAACATATCTTCATAATAAAGGCTATATATGAAAAAAAGAAAACAGCAAACATCATAGTTAATGGTAAAAAACCAAGAACTTTCCCTCTAAGGTCCAGAATGTGACAAATATGTCCACTCTCACCACTTTTATTCAACGTAGTATTGGAAGTCCTAGACACAGAAGAAAAAGCAACATAAAACATCCACATCAGTAAAAAAGAAGATACACTGTCACTATTTGCAGCTGACATGGTATTATACATAGAAAATCCTGAAGACTTTGCCAAAAAAATACTAAAAGAATTCAGAGGATGCATAATTCATACACAGAAATTGGTAGCATTTCTATACACTAATAATGAAGTTGAGAAAGAGAAAGACAATACCATTTACAATTGCACCAAAAACAATAAAATACCTAGGAATAAAAATGAGAGGGGTAAGATCTGTACTTTAAAAACCATAAAACACTGATGAAAGAAATTGAAGATGACACAAACAAATGAAATTGAAGATGACACAAACAAATGGAAAGATATTCCATGTTCATGGATTAGAAGAATTAATATTGTGAAAATGTCCATATTATCCAAAGCAATCTACAGATTCAACGCAATCACTATCAAAATACCAACAGCATGTTTTATAACACTAAAACAAATCACACTAAAATTTGTACGGAACAGAAGCCACAAAATAGCCAAAGCAATCCTGAGAAAGGAGGCTAAATCTGGATCTATCACAATTCCAGATTTCAAAATACACTACAAAGCTACTGTAATCAAAAAATATGATACTGGCACAAAAACAGACACATCAATGGAATAGAATGGAGACCCTAGAAATGAACCCACATTTATATGGTCAATATATGACAAAGGAAGCAAGAATATATAATGGCTGAGTAATATTCCATTAGGGATAAACACCTCTTTTTTTTAACCAATTAACCCACCAAAGGACACATAGGTTGCTTCCTTAATTTGGCTATTATAAATAAGGCTGTAATAAACAGAAGTCTGCATATATCTTTTCCAATTTATTTGCTGTTGGTAAATTCCCAATAGTGAAATTACTGGATCATATGTTAATTCTAGTTTTAATTTTTTGAGGACATCCATTATGTATTCCACAGTGGCTGTATCAATTTGCATCCCCATCAGCAATTCTCGAAGGCTCCCTTTTCTCTACCACCCCCTGCCCCACCAGTGTTTGTTGTTTCTTTTTTTTTTGATGATAGTTATTTTGACAGATATGAGATGATATCTCCTTGTGGTTTTTATGTGCATTCCCTTGATGATTAATGATGAGCATCTTTTCAAGTGTTTGTTGGTCATCGGTATGGTTTTGGAAAAATGGCTATTCAGGTCCTCTGCCCAATTTTTTTATCTTATTTCCTTTGTTGGTGTTGAGTCCTGTAAGTTCTTCATGTATTTTGGGTATTAACTCCTTATTGTATATATCATTTGTAAATATCTTCTCCCATCCAATAGTTGGCCTTTTCATTTGTTGATGGTTTCCTTTGATGTGTAAAACCTTTTTATTTTGGTACAGTCCCACTACATTATTTTTCCTTTTGTTTCTCTTGTCTAAGACATATCTAGAAAAATGTGGATCCAAAATCAACACCCAAAAAACAAGTAATCCAGTGAAGAAATGGGCAAAAGGCATGAATAGACACTTCTCCAAAGTAGACATCCAGATGGCCAACCGACACATGAAAAAATGCTCAACATCACTCATCATCAGGGAAATACAAATCAAAACCACAATGAGATCCCACCTCACACCTGTCAGAATGGCTAACATTAACAATTCAGTAACAAGAGATGTTGGCAAGGATGTGGAGAAAGAGGAATCCTCTTGCACTGCTGGTGGGAATGCAAACTGGCACAGCCATTCTGGAAAACAGTATGGAGATTCCTCAAAAAATTAAAAATACAGTTACCCTATGACACAGCAATTGCACTGCTAGGTGTTTTTCCGACAGATACCAAAATGCTGATTTGAAGGGGCACATGCACCCCCATGTTTTTAGCAGTAATATCAACAATAGACAAATTATGGAAAGAGCCCAAGTGTCCATCGACTGACAAATGGATAAAGAAGATGTGGTATATATGTACAATGGAATACTTGGTAATGAAAAAGAATGACGTCTTGCCATTTGCAACAACGTGGATAAAATTAGAGTGTATTATGCTAAGCAAAATAAGTAAGAGAAAGATAAATATCATGATTTCACTCATGTGGAATTTGAGAAACGCAACAGATGTACATAGGAGAAGGGAAGCAAAAATAAGATAACAACAGAGAGGGAGGAAAACCAGAAGACACTCTGAGGGTTGTTGGAGGGGAGGTGCGTGGGGGAATGGAACAAATGGGTGATGGGCATTAAGGAGGGCACTTGTTGGGATGAGCACTGGATTGTATATGTAAGTGATGAATCACTAATTTCTACTCCTGAAACCATTATTACACTATATTTTAACTAACTTGGATTTAAATAAAATTTTTAAAAAAGCAGAAAGAAAATTGTGGGTAGGCCAATGTAAAAAAAAATACAGCCTAGGCTTTATTTTAGGAGTTTTATGGTTTCAGGTATCCCATTTAGGTCTTTAATCCATTTTGTTTATTTTTTTATATGGTGTTAGAAAGTAGTCCAGTGTTCCCAGAACTGATTTATTGAAGAGAATGTCTTTTCCCCATTGTATATTCTTGGCAATTTTTTTGATGAATTAATTGACTGTATAACCATAGCTTTACTTATGAGCTCTATTCCATTCAATTGACCTATGTGTCTGTTTTTTTCCTAGTACCATACTATCTTAATTATTACAGCTTTGTATTGTATCTTGACATCTAGGATTGATTCCTCAAACCATGATTGCTTTGGCTACTGGGGATGCTATTTTTTCCAAAAAATTTTTAGATTATTTGTTCCAGTCTTGTGAAAAATGTTGTGGGTAATTTGATAATGATCTCACTGAATCTGTAGAAGGCTTTGGGTGGTAGGGACATTTTAACAATATTAACCCTTCCAATCCATGAACATCTATTTCCTTTCCAGTTGTTTTGTCATCTCCAATGAGTTTCATTGATGTTTTATACTTTTCAGAGTACAGGTCTTTCACCTCCTTGGTCTTATTTATTCTTGGTATTTTATTCTTCTTGGTACAATTTAAAATGGAATTATTTTTTAATTTCTCTATTATTTCATTATTAGTATGTCAAAATACAACAGTTTTCTGTATATTAATTTTGTATACTGCAACGTTACTAAATTCATTTATCACTTCTATTAGTTTTTTGGTGGTCTTAAAGGTTTTTGATATATAATAGCATGTCATCTGATAATAGTGACAGTTTTAATTCTTTCATAGCATTTTGGATACCTTTTGTTTTTCTTGTCTAATTGTTGCGGCCAAGACTTCCAGTACTATGTTGAATAAAAGTGGTGACAGTGGACATCCTTATCTTATTCTTATTTTAATATTTATTTTGAGAGAGAGAGAGAAAGCATGAGCAGGGGAGACAGAGAAGCCCCAGCAGGTTCCACACTGTCAGTGCAGAGCCCGACTTGGGGCTCCGTCCCACAAACCATGAAACCAAGAGTCAGACACTTACCCAACTGAGCCACCCAGGCACCTCATTTTATTCTTGACCTGAGAAGAAAAGCTGTCAGTTTTTCACCATTGACTATGATTTTAGCTATGGGTTTTTCATATACTGCCTTTATTATGTTGAGGTATGTTCCATGTACAACTAATTGTTGAGAACTTTTATCATAAATGAATGTTACCATAAATGATTTTCCTGCATCTGTTGAAAGAATTATATGATTTTTATCCTTAAGTTTATTAATGTGATATATTAATTGATTTGACAATATTCAACCAGTATTTCATCTCTGGAATTAATCTCACTTGATTGTATGAATGATTTATTTATATGAGGTTTATTAATATTTTGTTGAAAATTTTTGCATCTATGTTCATCACAAATATTGTTTTATAATTTTCTTTTTTGTACTGTCTTTGGTTTTGTATCGGGTTAATGCTGCCCTCATAGAATGAATTTAGAAGCTTTACTTCCTCTTCTATTTTTTGTAATAGTTTGAGGAGAATAATTATTAACTCTACTTTAAATGTTTGCGGGTATTCATCTCTGAAGCAACCTAGCCCTGGACTTTTGTTTGTTGGGACAAATTAAATTGAATTGAATTGATTTAGTATTTATTAGCCTGTTCAAATTTTCTGTTTCTTCACGATTCAGTTTTAAAAGGTTATAGTTCTAGGAATTTGTCCATTTCTTCTTGAATGTCCAATTTGTTGGCATATAAGTTTTTAATAATATTCCTATAATCCTCTGTATTTTTATGGTACTATCTGTTGTTTCTCCTACTTCATTATGATTTTGAGTACTCTTTTTTTCTTAATGAGTGTGGATAAAGATTTATCAAATTTATCTTTTCAAAGAACTAGCTCCTGGTTTCATTGATCTATTGGGATTTTTTTGGTTTGTTTGTTTTTTTGTTTAGTCTCTGTTTTATTTCTGCCCTTATCTTTATTATTTTCTTTTATCTATTAGCTCTGGGCTTTGTTCTTTTTCTAACTCCTTCAGTTGTAAGGCTTTGTTGTTTATTTGAGATTTTTCTTATTTCTTGAAGTAGGTCTGTACTATTATAAACTTTCCTTTTACACCTATTTGTCTGAATTCCAAAGAGTTTGGACCATTCCGTTTACATTTTCATTTATCTCCAAGTATTTTTTGATTTCTTCAATTTCTTGGTTTATCCATTCATTATTTAGTAACATATTATTTAGCCTCCATGTATTTGTGTTCTTCCCCAGATTGTTTTTCTTGTAATTAGTTTCATGTGCCTACTGGCCATCTGGATGTCTTCTTTAGAGAAGTGTCTATTCATGTTTTCTGACCATTTCTTCAACTGATGAGTGGATAAAGAAATTGTGGTTTATATACACAATGGAATACTACGTGGCAATGAGAAAGAATGAAATATGGCCTTTTGTAGTAATGTGGATGGAACTGGAGAGTGTGATGCTAAGTGAAATAAGTCATACAGAGAAAGACAGATACCATATGTTTTCACTCTTATGTGGATCCTAAGAAGCTTAACAGAAGACCATGGGGGAGGGGAAGGAAAGAAAAAAAAAATTAGGGAGGGAGCCAAACCATAAGAAACTCTTAAAAACTGAGAACAAACTGAGGGTTGATGGGGGGTGGGAGGGAGGAGAGGGTTGGTGATGGGTATTGAGGAGGGCACCTGTTGGGATAAGCACTGGGTGTTGTATGGAAACCAATTTGACAATAAATTTCATATTTAGAAACAAAGAAAGAAAGAAAGAAAGACAAAAAAATTAAAAAATTTTTAAAAATTAGTTTCATACTTTTGTAGTCACAGAAAATGCTTGATAAGAAATTTAAGACTGAAATCATAAGGCTTCTGTTGTGGCCTAAAATGCAATCTATCCTAGAGAATGTTCCATATGCACTTGAAAAGAATGTGTATTCTGTTTTGGCTGGAATGTTCTGCATATATCTGTTGGGTCCATCTGGTCCAATGTGTCATTCAAAGCCACTGTTTCCTTATTGATCTTCTGCCTGGATAATCAACCCATTGATGTAAGTTGGGTCTTTCAGTTTCCTGCTATTATTGTATTACTGTCTATTTCTCCCTTTCGTTCCATTAATAATCACTTTATATATTTAGGTGGTTCCATGTTGGGTGCATAGGTATTTATAGTTGTTATATGCTCTTGTTCAATTGTTCCCTTTATCATTATGTAGTGCCCTTATTTTTTATCTCTTTCTACAGTCTTTGTTTTAAGGTCTATTGTGTCTGGTATAAGTATTGTCATCACAGCTTTTTGTTCTTTTTGGACTCCATTTGCATGGTATATGTATTTTCCTCTCTTCACTTTCAATAAACATGTGTTTTAGGACAACAGTGAGTCTCCTGTAGGTAGCTTATAGATGGGTCTTATTTTTTATCCATTCATTAATCTTATGTATTTTGATTGGAACATTTAGTTCATTTACATTTAAATGGTGATTAATAGGTATGTATTTATTGCCATTTTGTTACTTGTTTTCTGGTTGTTGTAGTTCTTCTCTTTCTTGTTCTCTTGCTCTCTTCCTTTGTGGTTTGATGACTTTCTTTAGTGTTGTGCTTGGATCCCTTTCTCTTTATTTTTTTGTATCTGTTATAGGTTTTTGATGTGTGGTTACAATTAAGTTGATATATAACAGTTTATGTGTAGCAGTCTATATTAAGTTGATGGTCAATTAACTTTAAACACATTCTAAAAGCATGAAATTTTTTATCTCCCCAAGTACCATTTTATGTATATGAAGTCATACTTTATACCTTTTGTGTATCCCTTGACTATTTTTTGTAGATATAATTTATTTAACTGCTTTTGTGCTTTCACTGCTTTTTGTGTTTTATAAGTGATTAATTTACCATTTTTATTATATATTTACCTGTGAAATTTTTCCTTTTAATAATTTTCTTACCTTTAGTTTTAGACTTTTCTTTCCACTCAAAGAATTCCCTTTAATACTCTAACAAGGCTGCCTTAGAATGGTGATGCACTCCCTTAGCTTTTTTTTGTCTGGGAAACTCTCCTTCTATTGTGAATGATAACCTTGCTGAGAAGAGCATTCTTAGTTGCAGGGTTTTTCCTCTCAGCACTTTGAATACATCACACCACTTCTTTCAGGCCTCCAAAGTTGCTGCTAAAAAAAATCAGGTGATAGCCATCTAGAGTTTCTCTTGTATGTAACTCTTTTCCTTTTTCTTACTGTCTTAAAATTCCTCTCTGTATCATTACTGTTTGTCATTTAATTGTGTCTTAGTGTGGACATCCTTGGATTAATTTTCTTAGGGACTCTCTATGCTTCCTGGATCAGGATGTCTTTTTCTTTCCTGAGATTAGAGACGGTTTTTGCCCCTTCTCTCCCTCTCTTCTTCTGGGATTCCTATAATATGAACATTATTATTTGATGATGTTGCTGGGTTCCCTTATTGTTTATAATTCTTTGGTCTTTTGCTGTTTAGCTTGGTTACTTTCCATTATTCTGTCTTCCTGATCATTGCCCTGTTCTGCCTCCTCTAATCTGTTATTGATTCCCTCCAGTGTATTTTTTACATTTATTTATTTTGAGATATAGAGAGTGCAAGCAAGGGAGGGGCAAAGAGAGAGAAGCCCATGTAGGCTCTGTGCTGTCAGTGGGGAGTGGATTATTGAAAATAAATTCAAAGCATACAGAGACAATATAATCAACAAGATTTAACCAATAAACACAGGGATCACAGGAGATCATACAACTTGCACAATTATCAAATTCTCCTATTTTTCAAGTAATGATTAAATGCTAATAAAAATGGTAGGAACGGCATTTCTGCAAACCATTTGTTAAACAATTTCAATGTGCATTGCTAGCTAGTATCCCACATAAACACAAAAAAGTTAAGGTACTTATTTCAACAAATCTTCACAGAGACTGATTTTCAGTGTTTTAAAAATATTTGCAGGACTTTTAGGAAGATGCAGAGTAGGAGGACCCTAAGCTCACCTTGACCCATGGACACACAAAGATGACAGCTATATCAGTACAATTTACCCAGAAAACAACGTGAAGACTGGCCAAACAGACTTAACACAGTAAATCATAGAGAGGAGGCCACACTGGAAAGGGTAGGAGGGACAGAAACATGATAGAGCACCCAACACAAACACTAACCACAAACAGAAGGGATACCACAAGTACAGAGAAGCAAGAGGAACAGACCCCACACCAGGGACATGAGTTCCAAACTTTGGTTTTGAAAACTGGTAAGACTTACCTTTGTGAGTTTTTTTACAATCAGTGGGGCTTCATTTCTGGTATTTTAAAAATCAGTGGGCTTAGTTCTGGGAGAGCTGGGGTATAAGGAGGAAATGGAGTCTCTACACGTAAAAAGCCAGCAAGACACAGCATACAAGTGGCAGTTTAAAAAGCACCTGGGTATAAACAAAGGAGATTTATTTACTAATCTTAGAATATGCATTGGAGGTGTTGGATCTTTAGGAGACTTCTCCAAGACCAAAAGAGCTGGAAGTACCCATTCCGACCCCACCCTCCAAACAGTCTAGATAGCTGAACACTTGTGGGAATCAGCGTAACACTCCCCACCTATCTTGCTAGCACCATATGCCCTACCCCATCCAACCCCCATCAGGCCAAGGTGGCTCCCCTGCTCTGACATCCCATGCAAACAACTCTGGCAGGGAACAGCACCACTCCAAAGTGACTTCTGCCCTGGGGAAAGGGGAAAATAACCACACACACAGTAGTGTACCCCCAGTCTCAGCAGTCAAACCTTATAGCTGGCAACATACAGCGCCCTGCCTATCAGTGTGCCCAGCAAGGACAGCTTCTCGGGGAACAAGGTAGGGAGAGCACCCTGCAGTTTGGTGTGACTGAAGCCCCAGCAGAGAGATTCAGGGCAGGCATTTGGTCTGACTGCTGACAAGGCCCATCTATAAGCACCTCAAACAGGCCCCAAGTAGCACAGGGACCAAACCCTGCCCAGCATGCCCACAACAGGTAAAGTGGGCTATTTCAGCTGACTATATTGAAAGCAATCCAGGCTTAGCCATACAAGTAAGGTACATGCAGCCCACTTAGGAGATACCCCTGAAGCATCTGGTTCTGGTGAACAGGAAACTTTGTGCTATAGGACACCACAGGACCTCTTCTTCATAAGACCACTACTTTCAAGATCAGATGTAGCCGGCTTTCTTAATAGAAACAGTTCGACAAAGAGGAGACAAGAATATGTTCCAAATGAAAGAACAGAACAAGGGTACAGAAAAAGAGCTAAGATAAGCAATAAGCCTGATAGAGAATTCAAAGTAATAGTCATAAAGATGTTTATTGGACTTGAGAGTGGAGAATCTCAGTGACACCTTCATCAAAGACATAGGAAATATTAAAAAGAGCCAATCAGAGATGAAGAACTCAATAACTGAAATAAAAATATGATAGAATCCATAGCAGAACATATCAGTGACCTAGAAGACAGCGTAATGGAAAGTAACCAAGTTAAGCAACAAAAAGTCAATTAAAAACAAGAATTTCTTGATAAATGAAATTGAAGATGACAAAAACAAATGGAAAGATACCCCATGATCATGAATTGGAAGAACAAATGTTGTTAAAATGTCTATACCACCCAAAGAAATCTACAGGTTTAATGCAATCCCTATCAAAATACCATCAGCATTTTTCACAGAGCTAGAACAAATAATCCTAAAATTTGTATGAAACCAAAAAAAGACCCTGAGTAGCCAAAGCAATCTTGAAAAAGGAGAACAAAACTGGAGGCATCATCAAAACAATATGGTACTGGCACGAAAATAGACACATAGATCAATGGAACACAATAGAAAGCCCAGAAATAAAGCCATGCTTATATGGTCAATTAATCTATGATAAAGGAGGCAAGATTACACAATGAGAGAGTCTTTTCAACAAATGGTGCTGGGAAAACTGGACTGCTTTCTTACCCTATACACAAAAATAAACTCAAAGACTTAAATGTGAGACTTGAAACCAAAAAATCCTGGAGGAAAACATATGCAATAAGTATTTTGACGTGGCCTTAACAACATTTTTTTTAACGTTTATTTATTTTTGAGACAGAGAGAGACAGAGCATGAACGGGGGAGGGGCAGAGAGAGAGGGAGACACAGAATCCAAAACAGGCTCCAGGCCCTGAGCCAACAGCCCAGAGCCCCACCCGGGGCTCGAACTCACAGACCGCGAGATCGTGACCTGAGTTGAAGTCGGACGCTTAACCGACTGAGCCACACAGGTGCCCCATCATTTTTTAGCTATGTCTACTCAGGCAAGGGAAACCAAAGAAAAAATAAACAACTAACACTACAAAATAAGAAGATTTTTGCAAAGGAAACCAACAAAATATCAAGGAAACCTGAATGGGCAAAGATATTGCAGGTGATAAATTCGATAAAGGGTTAATATTCAAAATATGTAAAGAACTTATATAATTCAACATCAAAAAAATAATAATCTGATTAAAATGGGCAGAGGACCTGAGTAGACATTTTAAAAAAAAAAAGACATACACATGGCCAACAGACATATGAAAAGTATTCAACATCACTCATCACCAGAGAAATGCAAATCAAAACCACAATGAGATATCACCTGACACCTGTCAGAATTGCTAAAATCAAAAAGGCAAGAAATAACAGATGATGGGATGGAGAAAAAGGAACGTTCATGCAGTTTCAGCAGGAATGTAAATGGGTGCAACCACTGTGGAAAAAAGTATGGAAGTTCCTCAACAAATTAAAAATACAATTACCATAAGATCCACTAATTCCACTACTGGGTATTTACACACAAAAAAATAAAAACACTAATTGGAAGGGATATATGCACCATTATGTTTATTGCAGCATCACCTATAATAGTCAAGACATGGCAGCAACCCAACTGTCCATTCAGAGATGAACAGATAAAGAAGAGGTCCTATATTTTTACAATGGAATATTACTCAGCTATAAAAAGGAATGAGATCTTGCCATTTGCAACAATGTGGATGGACCTAGAGGGCATAATGCTAAGTGAAATAAGTCATCCTGAGAAAGACAAATAACATTTGGTTTCATTCATATGTGGAATTTAAAAAAACATAGCAGATGAAGAAACCAAGAAAGAGAAAATACAGACTCTTAAATACGGAGAACAAACTGGTGGTTGCCAGAGGAGAGGTGGGTGGGGAATGGTGAAAACAGATAAAGGGTATGAAGAATACACTCTTATTGATAAGTGGTGAGTAAGGTAAAGAATTTTTGACTCATTATATTTTATACCTAAAATATAAAAAATAGAACTGTTCTAAAAAATTAAAATGAGCAAAATACACTAGCTTAAACATGTATTCCACCTACACTCCCTTCCCAGCGTCCATTAAAACACCTCTCCTATCGTAAGAGCAGCAGGTTCAACTAAGCCAAAACAACAGAACCCAGACAGGTTAGGAGCCACAGTCTCTGAAAAGCCCTCTGGAGGAGGAAGATGTCATATGGGTCGGAAGGGAGACTGAAGCAGTGAGGTTGGGTGCTAGGTACTGAGGTTTCAGGGTTATGCATCACACCTGGATACTAATTTTTCTAAACTTTGAGCTTGATGACCACATCAAACTTTCTGGTTGTCTCACATGGAGTAGGAGTGATGCTATTGCATGTGTGTGATGAAAGATGAAGGGAATAGTGTTGAACAAAAGAGCAAATGGTAGTAGTACCATTCACGAAATTGTTCTGTTTATTCCCCACCAAGGGATGAGGTAGAGTTGCACCCTCCTTCCCCCCTTGTGGTTGGATAGGGCCATGTGATTTATTGTGACAGATAAATGGTAAGAGGAAATGCTGTGTGTTTTTTTTAGGCCAAAGTTCTTAACCAGATGATGCACAAACCTCCAGAGCTTTCTTTCTCCACCTTGGTCTGGCAGTGACCAATTTCCAAAGAAATAGCTGACTAACAAATAAGAATAAAATTCTCTGTACACCCACAGAAGACATGGAACATAAGCAAGAAATAATGCTGTATTTTTATCCATTAATCTTTGGACGTTATTATCACAGTATCATCAAAGCTATCATGTTTGATAACACCTCCTCCTGGTAATTTAAGCACTTCCCTGGACTTTGCCAAAATGAAGTTAGCAAGATTTTATATGTCTGCCTTGAACTACTGTTTACTTCATTTGCCTGTGGTTTTTCTCATTATAATGTCATTACCCCATGATGTGGGCCCGTGAAGGGGTGCCTGTGCAATTACAACCTTTACTGATAACTTACTGCTACTCACTTTATCACTCACTGGATCTTGGCTCACCTTACTCTTTGTGGCAAGAAGGCAATCACTCAGGAGTTTTCCTTTCATAATATTCTCCATACCTATGTATTTATCAACTGTATGTCTATCTGATTACATATATTTCTGTGTATTTTTATCTATCATCCATCCATCCATCATCTATCCTAGCCACTTGTACAGCTCTTCCAGGGAGACTGCAGGATCCGAGATGGAGGCATCTCTCAGTGAGGGTCTATGCTGACAGTAAGCTGAGCCTGAGTCTTCCACCAGCACTGGGGAGCAAGTCACACCCTTACTTAGGTTAGGACTGAGTACAGCAGAAGACACTGAGAAAGCTTTGAGCAAGCATGGCAGCCAGTGGCCAGCTGTAGAGTTGGAAATCAGGGTGACCCTGCAGCAGCTTTGGGCATCCAAAGAACGAAAATGGTTTTCCCAGAATCAGGAGGAGGAATGATGTGGGTAGAAAAATAAGGTACTCTCATAAGTGGCTGTTGCCCCGTGAGAAAGCTGGTAACATGTTGGCTATTAATTCATTATATTAATTCTACTCTCAGACTAGGACCTGGGAGTCAGCTAGATGGGTTGAGGCTGGCTCCTTTTAAGGACCCATCCCTTTTAAGCTATCTTCAGTGTCCATGTACAGCTAAGTCTTCACTTGAAGGGTACAAAGAGATCAGATTTTATAAAGCAAAAAATTCTGCCTACCACAAAGCACTCATTGGAATTTCTACATTTAAGAAAATAAATCATGTGAAGCTAAACAGAATGTTAGTAATATACATTCTTCTGTTTTGAAGAAATGTATCCACCCAAGGAGATAAATAGGCCAGTGTACTTATACACTGACCCTGAATTTTATGAATATCCAGGAATGACTAATGTCTGTGTGACTCTTCTTCAACTTACTCTTCTTTGAAGAAAGAACCAATGTCACCAGTTCTATAACGATGATTGAAGTCAGAGAAAGATCTAACTAACTCAATGCTCACATTTTACAAAGAAATTTTGACTCACAAAGCTACTAGAATCTGAATCAATAGTTCCCCCTCCAAACTGTTGAGCTTTCTTATTTATTCAGAGTAGTGCTAAATCTGAGAATTTTTTTTAATATCCTTATGCTCAAAGGCATTTATTTCAAATTTCAGAACAGAATTAAGCTATAACATTGGTATTATTTTTCTGACCATCTTATTATCTTTAAATGGTTGGTTCTTATTTTCCTTAAGGCAGGAAGCTTCACTATTTAAAAACTCAAAGCAAGTTCCATTCCAAGAAGGAAGACCCTGAACTCACCTTCTTCATGAAATACACCATATTACACCTATTTACAGAACAATTCCTGTGGAAGAGTAATTGAGGGCCAACTGAACAGCTTCTGCACAACAAAAGAGAGAAAAGCAAAGATACAAAGACAAAATAACAAAGAAAACTCCTACTCCTGCTGCTGTGAACTTACAGTTGGGAGAGATAGCACTGAGGCATCAGAAACAAATTCCTCTATCCTTGCAACCAGCATATAAAAGATACAGCACTAAATTCCATCAAGCAGTTGGGGGGGAGCTGCATGAACACTCTTTGGGAGGGAGGGGCTAATATATACAATCTGTGCTTCCCCTCGCTGCCACTTGAAAGTTCAGTGCACAGTCCAGTCACCCTAACCAGTCTGCCACCTCAGTGAGCCCAGAACCCATGCTCATACCAGCCCCAGCCATCCCACCAATATAGCCACAGGGTGGTGCACACTGGGACACCCCTGGTCAGCAGTCAGTACAGCTACAGCCTTCATATCAACATGATATAGGCACAAAGCACCCTGGGACACTCCAGGCCCATGCAACTTTGGCCTCAGATGTCTTGCCAGGGAACTCCCAGTGCAGGACACTCCAGAACCTCACAGCCTTGCACACACTTTAGCTTTAGCTGTCTTGCCAGCCACCTCCCGATCTATATGTTGCCTACATGAGACTCATTTCAGACCTAAAGACACATACAGACTGAAAGTGAAGGGATTTAAAACACTTGCCATGCAAATGGAGGTGGGAAAAAAAACTGGGAAGAACTACTTAGACAAAATAAACTTTAAAACAGACTGTAAGAGAGACAAAGAAGGGCATTACCTAATGATAAATCAACCCAAAAGAAAATAAAACAATTATAAATATGTACCCATTCAACACTGAAGCACCTAAATACACAAAGAAAATATTAACAGACATAAAGAGAGAAGGTGATGGTAATATAATAATAATAGGGGACGTTAACACTCTACATCAATGGATAGATCATACAGATAGAAATCAACAAAGAAACAGTGACAGAGTGGACCAGAGAGACATAACAGATATATAGAGAATATGCCATCTGAAAACAGAATACACATTCTTTCAAACACACATGGAACATCCTTCAGAATAGATCACATTTAGGCCACAAAACAAGGCTAAATACATTTTTGAGGATTTAAATCATACCATACATTTATTCTGATCATGATGGTATGAAACTAGAAACCAAGCACAAGAAAAAAAACAGAAAAACACAAACACTTGGAGACTAAACAACACAATACTGAACAACCAATGGGTCTATGGAGAAATTAAAGAAGAAATTGAAAAATACATTGATATGGATAAAAATGAAAACACAATGGTCCAAAATCTTTGGGATACAGCAAAAACAGTTCTTGGAAAGATACAGGAATACAGGCCTACCTAAAGACACCAGAAAAAGCTCAGATAAACAATCTAATCTTATATCTAAAGTAACTAGAAAAAGAAGAGCACACAAATCCCAAAATGAGTAGAAAGAGGAAATAATAAAGATTATTGCAGAAATAAATGACCCAGAGATTAAAAAAAATAGAAAAAAATCAAGAGTTGGTTCTTTGAAAAGATAAACAAAATTGATAAACCCTTAACCAAACTCATCAAGAAAAAAAGAGAAAGGACCTAAATACACAAATGAGAGAGAGGTAACAACGACACCACAGAAATACAAAGAATTATAAGAGAGTACTATGAAAAAATTATATGCCAACAACTTGGACAACCTAGAAGAAATGGATAAATTCCTAGAAATATTCCTAGAATATTCCAAAACGGAACCATGAAAAAATAGAAAATCTGAACAGACTGATTACTATGTAATTGACTCTGTAACTTAAAAAGTTTTAAAAACTTCCAACAAATAAAAGTCCAGAACAAGGTGGTGAATTCTGCCAAACATTTAAAGAAGAATTAATACCTATTCTCTGCAAACTATTTGAAAAAAATAGAAGAGGAAGGAAAGCTTCCAAATACATTCTACAATGCCAGCATTACCCTGATGCCAAAAACAGACAGAGACATCACAAAAAAAGAAAACTACAGGCCAGTAACCCTAATAAGACACCTAAAAATGTCCTCAACAACACATTACAAAACTGCATTCAACAATGCATTAAAAAAATATTCACCACAATCAAGTTGGATTTATTCCAGGGATACAAGGATGGTTCACTATTTGCAAATTGACAGGATACAACACATCTACAAAATGAAGGATGAAAATCATATATATGATCATCTCAATATATGCTGAAAAAGCAGTTAATAAAATTCATGATCCATTCATGATAAAAACTCTCAATAAAGTAGATGTAAAGGAAACTTACCTCAACATAATAAAGACCATGCGTGAAAAAAACCCATGGCTGACATCTCAATGGTAAAAAACTGAGGGCCTTCCCTCTCATATCATAAATTAGATAAAGATGTCCACTCTTACCACCCTTACTCAAGATAGTACTAGAAGTCCTAGCCACAACATCAGACAAGAAAAAGAAATAAAAGCAATCTGTATCAGTAAAGAAGACGTTAACTTGCCACTAACTGCACATGACATGACACTAAACATAGAAAATACTGAAGACTCTACTTCAATTTTTTTTTTATTATTTATTTTTGAAGGAGAGAGAGACAGAGCATGAGTGGGGTAGGAGCAGAGAGAGAGGGAGACACAGAATTCAAAGCAGGCTCCAGGCTCTAAGCTGTCAGCACAGAGCCTGACGCGGGACTCGAACTCACGAACCATGAGATCATGACCTGAGCTGAAGTTGGACGCTCAACTGACTGAGCCACCCAGGCGCTCCTGAAGACTCTACTTCAGAATTTAGAAAATCCTAAAGCTACCAGAAGTAATGAATGAATTCAGTAAAGTTGCAGTATACAAAATTAATATATGAAAATCAATGATATTTCTATATACTATTAATGAAGATAAATTAAGCAGAAAGATAAATTAGCAGAAAGATAAATTAAGAAAACAATTATATTTACAATTACACTAAAAAGAGTAAAATACCTAGTAATAACCAAGGAGGTGAAAGATATATGATCCAAAAACTATAAAATACACACATTATTTTTCACAGAATTAGAACAAATAATCCTAAAACTTGTATGGAACCACAAAAGCCAAATAACCAAAGCAATTCTGAGAAAGGACAGAGCTGGAGGCATCACCAATTCAGATTTCAAGATATACTACAAGGCTGTAGTAACCAAAACAGTATGGTACTGGCACCAAAAAAGACACACGCACCAGGAGAACAGAACAGAAAGCCCAGAAGTAAACCCATGTTTCTACGGTACATCTATGACAAACAAGGCAAGAAGATACAAAGGGAAAAGACAGTCTCTTCAGCAAATGGTGCTGGGAAAACAGTGACATTGTAAAAGAGTGAAACTAGACCACTTTCTAACACTGTACATAAAATAATGTCAAAACAGATTAAACACCTCAATGTGAGACTGGAAAACATAAAAATCTTAGAAGAGAATGCAGGCATTAATTTTTCTGACATTGGCTAGAGCAACATTTTTCTAGGTATGTCTCCTAAGATCAGGGAAACAAAAGCAAAAACAAACTATTGGGATTATATCCAAATAAAACGCTTTTGCACAGCAAAGGAAACCATCAACAAAATAAAAAGGCAGTTTTTATCAATGAGAATATTTGCAAATATTAATACCCAAAGCATATACTCACACAATTCAATGCCAAAAAAAAATCCAATTTAAAAAATGGCAGAGGACCATTTTTCAAAATACACACATTTTTCCAAAGAAGACATACAGTTGGCAAACAGACACAAGAAAAGATGCTTAAAATCACTAATAATCAGAAAGCTCAAAAGCCACAATAAGATATCACCTTACACCTGTTAGAATGGCTAAAATAAAATAATAATAAAAACAAGAAATTAGAAGTGTTGAAAAGGATGTGGAGAACAGGGAACCCCCAGTCATTGTTGGTGGAAATATAAAGTGGTATAGCCCCCTGTGAAAAACAGTATGGATATTTCCCAGTTAGATAAAAATTGAAATACCGTATGATCCAAGAGTTCCACTACTGAGTATTTACCTGAAAACAAAAACACTAATTTGAAAAGAAACATGCACCCCTATTTTTATGGAAGCATTATTTACAATAGCTAAGATATGGCAGTAACCTGGCTGTCCACTGATAGACAGTTGGATAAGAAAGATGTGATACACACATACACACACAAAATGGAATATTACACAGCCATAAAAAGGATGGGATCTCGCCATTTGCAACAACATGGATGAACCTAGAGAGTATAATGCAAAGTGAAATAAATCAGCCTGAGAAAAACAAATACCATAAATATGTGGAATCTTAAAAAAAAAAAAAAAAAAAAAAGGAACAAAAGCAGAATCAGATGTAAGAGCAAACTCATGGTTGCCAGAGAGGAGAGAGAGGAGGCGGATGTGGAGGTGGACACAATGGGTTAAGAGGGAGATACAGGCTTCCAGTTATGAAATCAATAAGTCACAGGAATAAAAGGCATAGCATAAGGAATATAGTCAATGATACTGTAATAGTGTTGTAGGTGAAAGACACAGTTACACCTATGGTGAGCATAGCATAACATATACACTTGTCAAATCACTATGTTGTACATCTGAAACTAATGTAACATTGTATATCAACCGTATTCAAAAAAGTATTTAAAAACAACAGAAACTCAAAGCAAAGAAACACCTAAGTAACTCATACCCTAATTTCTTGCTCAAAAATTACATTCTTTTCTGAGTCAGTGATTTTTTGTTTGTATTCATAGTACTGAACGAATTTTATTCTGAACAAAATAATTACTTTGAAATTGTGTTATCATGAAATAGAAATTAAATTCATAAGCATATCTGCTGGGCTTCTTTCTTCCTCTAAATGATAATTTCTTTGTGTCCCCAGTTTCTAGCAAAATGCGTAGAACTTAGGAGTTCAATGCAGATAAAGAACTACTTACAATGATGGCTCCAAGGCCCCAAATACTAACATTTAAGTGCAGTGTACGTCCATTTTCTGATATCAGTGAGTTTTCTCACCACCTTGGTCTGGTCCACCATCATCTTTTACTTGAATTAAAACAGTAGCCTCCCGACTAATCTCCCTACTTCTTTTCTTACTCCCTATAATCTCTTCTCAACACAGTAGACAGAATAATGCTGTTAAACATGTTTTAGGTCAAGCTACTCCTAAACAAAACCTTCCAGTGGCTTCCCATTTCCTTCATAGGAGATAAAAACAAAGGCATTACAATGGCCCATAGCCCTACCACTACCTCTTTACTTCATATCCTACTATTGCACTTCCTGCTGCAAGCGATGAACATTGTTTCATTCACATTTCATTGCTTAAAGCAAGTTATATTCCCATGCCCAAAATACAATTATACCTTGTACCTTAAAGCAGAAATAAAAATTTTAGTGAAAAGCTACTACAGAGTTTGGCATTTCTTTATATGTTGTCCTTTGTCCATGATTTGTATTTCTCCTCAAGTGGATGGTCTATTTAGTTTCTTCATTTCTCAGGATCTTTAGAATTTTAGCAATACTTAGTTCATTCTTAATTGTAAACAGATCCCTAGTGAAGAATACTTCTAACCACAGTCCCCAATCAATTTATATTTATTTATTTTGAGAAAGATATCACGAGTGCACAAGCCGGGGTGGGGGGCAAAGAGAGAGAGACAGAGATCCCAAGCAGGTTCCACACTGTCAGCACAGAGTCAGACAACGGGCTTGAACCCACAAATAGTGAGATCATGACCTGAGCCAAAATCAAAGTAGTCTGAAAATTACAAACTGAGCCACCCAGGCACCCCCACCCACGCCCCGCCCCGAGTCACTTTCAAACGGCTCTCTTATACCCTAAATTGGGGGCTCCTTTTCCTGATTTCTCTTTCCTTTTTTATAGCCCAGTACAGAGATCCAATAGTGGTGGGGTTTTTTTTGTTGTTGTTGTTCTCTTGATTCTATATAGACAATTAATATAGCCGTCCCTCATAATTTTTGGACCTCCACTAAAATCCCCCAAGTTTCCACATTAATTTCATCCTTCCCCATCTGCGACACTTCTCTCCATCTCTAAACCAGCAGCTCATCTTTGTGACCAGAGTGTTGCCCTTTGCAGGTCTATAAATCCACATACTTTGTAAAGAAAGTTCTTGACAGATATCTAAGAGTGTTTTGGTACAGCAATGACAGAGATGATGATAGGATGCCCACTGCCTTCTCACTCACTGGTCTTCAGTCTCTGCATCACTTGTAAACCTAATTTGCTAAAGCAACAGTAAAAGAAAATACACTGACAAATTCCCAATACAACATTTCATTTATTTTCTGAGTATTTTCCAAATGTTGTAAAAGTGCTAGCCCTATGCTGCCACATAGTAGGTCGTCAATAAATTAAACCTGAATCAAATAAGAAGTGGAACCACATATACAGCGTCCATGAGAGGAGATATTTTAAATGAATCTTTGATTATCCCTAACACTTTTGGATATTCAGAACAATAAAAAATTAAAAACAGGAACTTTAATACTTTAATCAGTCTTGAAACATTCTTCATGTTGCCTATCTTGTGACTAACACTATTTTGGTGAACATTAAAACTGTGATACAGTTTATGTAATTAAAGCAAAAACTATCACCTGCTTAAAAGTAGCCGCAGGTGGGAGGAATTAATCTGCTAAGCAAAATGTTTGCTTAGTTGCAGAGTATAAACCTTTCATTATAGTTTGCTCAGATGTCTGTTATTCAGAGACTTGGTTATTTTCTAAGGAAACGGTAAAGGAATATAGATCATCTCAAACTTCATATGATTTCTTTTTATTCCTATGGTACCACATACAGTGGATGTACATGTTATCCAGGTATTAGCCATTAGAACAAACAGAAGATTGCATATGCCCAAAATTATCCCTTGAAAATCCTTTGGCTCCCTAGTGAAGAGGTTAAAATACACCTGCTATTGGAGGAAGGAGTTTTAAAAAGAATTTCAACAATGTTTTTCACAGCCTAGGGATCCTTGCAGTCTAAAGCAGAAGAAACATTTTTAAATCAATGTCACTTCAGATAATTTAAATCAACCAAGGTAATACACCTTTTGGCTTCATAAATTGTTATTTCTATTTCTTGAATCTTTTATCCCCTTGGCTGAGCAGGTATTATTAAATTCACATAAGTTAAAGGTACGTATGATGTAGTTCTGTAGATTCTTTAAAAGACTTATGAGTGTAACTATATGCAATACTAATAACTTTATTATTTATTTAAACTTCTATAAAATTGCATAATGAAAAATCATAGAAAAGTTTATAAACTGTAAATGAATTCTAAGTCTGGGATCTGTAGAATCATGGCATTTTATTTCATACTTGATTGATTTATTAAAGGTCCAACTTTGAAAAAGAATATACATTCCTTTTCAAAAGCAGTCAGTGGGAACATTAATTGGAGCACATGAAAGGCATTTAAATAAATATTAGTCAGCAATTGACTGATTTATACAAACTGAATATTTAAACGCATCAAGAGTCATACTTCAGCCAAAATGTTCCATATTCTGCATTTTTAAGGTGTAGCGTTACCAAGAGTAGTGAAGCTATGAATGTTCTCAAAATTTTTCTGACTTCTCTTTACAGCAAAGATCCTGAGCTATATAATTCCTTCTGTGATATAGCTATTTACAGGTTTTCTATGTGTACAAAGGGCAACCCTACTGAAATCTGCCTAGGGTTCTGAAGAAAAGCTCCCAAAATAATATACTTTTACCATTATAATTGTCTGGTTTGAGGAAACAAAAACCTTGACTGTATTTTTAATGCTACCATTACTATGTTTTCTGGTTGAGAGTTCTCTACACTTTATTTTCCAGGATTAGCAATATTAATACCAAAGTAGAGAAAATCATTAAATGGAATATTTTTTTTCTATCAGTTATTCTTCTAGAAATACATATACGAATCTAAAAGGGAAACACTCATCATAAACGTATTACTCTACTTTTTGATTTGGTGAGAAAATATTACAGTGCAACCGTATTAAAAGCATTTTGTCTTTGAAGATGCAATATATTGTAGAAGGTTGAGGTCATTCTGAAATGATGTTAAAAACCAACTCTCATTACACCAATACGGGTATGTAGATTCTTGGGCTAACTGTGTACTGACCCCAAGACAAACACTGAAATATATTTTTTTAAATAGATAGTTGATAACTTCTTGTTTTCTTGGAGTTTGACTCTTATCAAATTTCTAAAATATCTCTTCCTAGAAATCAAAAGTTTTGATTAATTGTGATCCGGTATTAGAAAAAAGTTATTGTTTCCTTTACAATAAAACAGACCCAAAAGGGAATTCACATTCAGTCAATGAGAGTAATTGATACCACTGGATTACTTAAGAGTTTCTCACAGTGGGATCAGCCCTACTATGAAGACCTTTGTTCTTTTTTTTCTCACTGAATTCTTAAAATGATTTATTTATTGAGGGCATACTATGCAACAAGTATTTTGCTAGATACTATATTTACACTTACTATTTTATTTTTTAACTACAAATTCATAATCTCTATTTTATTGATGTGAAGTCTTTTTTTAATTCCAGTATAGTTAACATACAGGGTTACATTAGTTTCAGGTACAATACCGTGATTCAACAATTTCATATGTTACTTAGTGCTCATCAAGATAAGCACTTTTAATCCCCATCACCTATTTCACCCATACCCCCACCCACGTCCTCTCAGGTAACCATCTGTTTATGGTCAACAGTTGAGAGTTTCTTTTTTTGGTTTGACTATCTTTTCCCCTTTGTTCATTTGTTTTGTCTCTTGAATTCCACATATGAATGAAATCATATGGTATTTGTCTTTCTCAAACTTATTTCACTTGGCATTATACTCTGTAGATCCATCCACATTGTTGCAAATGGCAAGATCTCATTCTTTTTTTATAGCTGAATAAAATTCCATTGTATACATATACAAAATCTTCTTTATCCATTCATTTTTATATGGATGCTGGGGTTGCTTTAATAATTTTGTTATTGTAAATAATGTTTCAATAAACATAGGGGTGAATATATCCCTTAAAATTAGTGTTTGCACATTCATTGGATAAATACCAGTAATGGATTTCTGAATTATATGGTAATTCTATTTTGGAGGAATCTCCATACTGTTTTCCACAATGACTGCACCAGTTTGCATTTCCACTAACAGTGTACAAGGGTTTCTTTTTCTTCACATTCTCACCAACACTTGTTTCTTGTGTTTTTTATTTTAGCCATTCTGACAGGTGTGAAGTGATATCTCATCGTGGTTTTGATTTTCATTTTCCTGATGATGAGTGATGTTGAGCATATTTTCATGTGTCTGTTGACCATCCAGATGCCTTCTTTAGAAATGCTCATATCTTCTGTCCGTTTTTAATTGGACTATTTGGCAGGTTTTGGTTAGTTTGTACAAGGTCTTTATGCAGTTTGGATACTAACCATTTATTGGATATGTCATTTGTAAATATCTTCTCCCATTCTATAGGTTGCCATTTAGTTTTGTTGATTTTTACCTTTGGTGTGCAAAAGCTTTTTACTTTGATGTACTCCCAATAGTTTATTTTTGCTTTTGTTTTCCTTGCCTCAGAAGACATATCTAGAAAAATGTTACTATGACCAATGTCAGAGAAATTACTGCCTGTGCTCTCTTCTAGCCTTTTTATGGGTTCAGGTATCCACTAAGATTATTAACCCATTTTGAGTTTATTTTTGTGTATGGTATAAGAAAGTGGTCCAGTTTCATTCTTTTGCATGTAGCTGTCCAGTTTTTCCAACACCATTTGCTGAAAAGACTTTTTCCCATTGCATATCCTTGTCTACTTTGTCAAAGACTAGTTGATCATATAATTGTGAGTTTATTTCTGGCCTCTCTATTCTATTGATCTATGTGTCTATTTGTGTGCCAGTACCATACAGTTTTGATTACTACAGCCCCTGTAATATATCTTGAAATCTGGGGTTGTGATACCTCCAGTTTTCTTCTTCTTTTTTTCAAGATTGCTTTGCATAGTCAGGGTATTTTGTGGTTCCATACAAATTTTAGGACTATTTGTTCTACTTCTGTGAAAAATGCTTTTGGTATTTTAAAAGGTATTGCATTAAAACTGTAGAGTGCTTTGAGTAGTCTGGACATTTTAACGATATTAATTCTTTAAGTCCATGAGCATGGAATAGCCTTCTACTTGTCTGTGTCATCTTCAATTTCTTTCAACAGTGTTTTATAGTTTTGAGAGTACAAGTCTTTTGCTTCCTTGGTTAAGTTTATTCTTAGGTACTTTATTCTTTTTGAAGTAATTCCAAATAAGGATGTTTTCTTAATTTGTCTTTCTGCTACTTCATTATAAATTTATAGAAATGCAACAGATTTCTGTATCCTGATTTTGTACCCTGGGATCTTACTAAATTAATTTGTCAGTTATAGCAGGTCAGGGTGGAATCTTTAGGGTATTCTATACAGTTTCATGTAATCTGCAAATAATGAAAGTTTTACATCTTTACCAATTTGGATGCCTTTTATTTATTTTTATTCTCTGATTGCTATGGCTATAAGTTCCAGTACCATGTTGAATAAAAGTAGTGAGAGTAGACATCCTTCCTTGTTCCTGATATTAGGGGGAAAGCTCTCAGTTTTTCACCATTGAGTATGATGTTTGCTCTGAGGTATATATGGCCTATAATATGTTGAAGTATATTCCTTCTAAACCTACTTTGTTGAGAGTTTTTATCATGAATGAATGTGTACTTTAAGTGCTTTCTCTGCATCTGTTGAAACCTTCATATAGTTTTTATCCTTTATCTTGTTGATGTGATGTATCATATTGACGGATTTGTGAATATTGAACCACCCTTGCATCCCAGGAATAAATCCCACTTGATCATGGTGAATCATTTTTTTAATATATTGTTGGATTTGGTTTGCTAATATGTTATTGAGGATTTTTGTATCTATCTCTATCAAAGATATTGGCCTTCACTTTTTTGTAATGTCTTTATGTGGTTTTATTAACAGGGTAATCTTAGCCTTATGGAATGAATTTGGAAGATTTCCTCCCTCTTCTATTTTTGGAATAGTTTGAGGAGAATAGGTATTAAATCGTTAAATGTTTGGTAGAAGTCACCTGTTAAGTCTGGTCCTGCACTTTTGTTTCTTGGGCATTTTTGCTTTCCTAATTCAATTTAATACTGGTCATTGGTCTATGCAAATGATCTATTTCTTCTGATTCAGTTTTGGGATGTTAAAGGTTTCTAGGAATTTATCCATTTCGTCCTGGTTGTCCAATTTGTTTGCATATAACTTTTATAACATTCTCTTATAATTCTTTGGATTTCTGTGGTTTCAATTGTTTTTTAGCCTCTTTCATTCTGATTTTGTTTGAATCCTCTTGTTTTTATGAATCTGGCTAGCTTATCAATTTTGTTGATCTTTTCAAAGAATCAACTCCTGGTTTCATTGATCTGTTCTATTGTTTTTTAGTCTCTGTTTCACTTATGTCTGCTCTAGTCTTTATTATTGTCTTCCTTCTTCTGGTTTTACATTTTATTTGTTCTTCTTTCTCTAGCTCCTTTAGGTGTAAGGTCAGGTTGCTTGAGATTTTTTTTCTTGCTTCCTGAGGTAGGCCAGTATTGCTATAAACTTCCCTCTTAGAATAGATTTTGCTGCATCCCAAAGATTCAGGACAATTGTGTTTTCATTTTCATTTGTCTCCATGTATTTTTTGATTTGCTCTTTGGTTTCCTGGTTGACCCATTCATTTTTTAGTAGCATGTTATTTAACCTCCAGGTATTTGTGTTCTATCCAGATTTTTTTCATGTGGTTGATTTCAGGTTTCATAGCATTGTGGTCAGAAATGATGCATGGTATGACTTTAATCTTTTTTAGATTGTTGACACTGGTTTTGTAGCCTACTATGTTATCTAATCTGGAGAATGTTCCATGTGCACTTAAAAGGAATGTATATTGTGTTGTTTTAGGATTGAATGTTCTAAATATACCTGGAAATCCATCTGGTACACTGTGCCATTCAAAGCCACTGTTTCCTTGATTTTCTGTTTGGATGATCTGTCCATTGATGTAAGTGGGATGTTAATGTTCCCTACTATCATTGTATACTATCAATTACTTCCTTTATGTTTGTTATTTGATACTTTATGTATTTGGATGCTTCTATATTGGGTGCATAAATATTTACAATTGTTGTATCTTCTTGCTGGATTGTTCTCTTTTTGATTATATAGTGTCCTTCTTTGTCTCTTGTTACAGTCTGTTTTAAAGCCTATTTTGTCTGATAGAAGTATTCCTACCTTGACTTCCTTTTCATCCCCATTTGCATTATAAATGCTTTTAGATCCTTTCACTTTCAATCTGCATGTGTCTAAGTCTGAAATGAGTCTCCTGCAGGCAGCATATAGATGGGTCTTGGTTTTTTTGTCCATCTGTCACCCTATTTTTTTTATTGGAGCATTTAGTCCACTTGTAATCAAAGTAATTATTGATGGATATGTACTTATTGCCAGTTTGTTACTTGTTTTTGTTACGGTTGTTTTTGTAGCTATCTATTGCTTTTTTCTCTTGCTTTCATCTCTCATGGTTTGCTGGATTTCTTTGGTGATATCTTTGGATTCTTTTCTCTCTTTTTTTTTTCCATATCTAGTACTGGCTCTTGATTTGTGACTATTTTAGGTTCATATGTAACATCTTATGCATCTGGCAGTCTCTTACTTGAGCTTGAACCTGATTTTTACTGTTCTACCCCCGCCCCACATTTAGGTATATTGCATCATACTTTATATTCTTTCACTTTGTGAATGGCTTGACTGATTTTTATAGATATATTTAATTTTACTACTTTCTGCTTCATATTTTTCCTTACTCATACTTATGATATTTCCTTTGTACTCAAAAAGCCCCCTTTAACATTTTTGGTAGGGCATGTTTAGTGGTCATAAATTCCTTTAACTTTTGTCTTGTAAACCCTTTCTCTTTCCTTCCAGTGTGAATGATAGCCTTGCTGGATAAAATGTTCCTGGCTGCAGATTTTTCCCTTTCAGTATTTTGAATGTATCCTCCCTTCTGGCTTATTTTCTGAAAAATCAGTTGATAGCCTTTTGGGTTTCCCTTGTATGCAACTGTTTTCTTTTTTTCTTGCTGCTTTTAAAATTCTCTTTATCATTACTTTTTCCATTTTAATTACTGTGTGTCTTGCTATGGATCTCCTTGGCTTGATTTTGTTGGGGGAATCTCAGTGCCTCTTGGATCTGTATTTCTATTTCATTTCCTAGAGTCAAGAAATTTTCAGCTTTTATTTCTTCAAAAAAATTATCTGGTCCCTGTTTTCTTTCTTCTGGAATCTCTTTAATATGAAAGTGATTACACTTGATGTTACTACATTTCCTAAGTCTAGTTTAATTTATTTTTTTCCTCTTGCCTTTTTTTTAGGGAAAGAGAGAGAGAGCGCACGTGTGCATGGGTACATATGGGGGAGAGAGGCAAAGATAGAGAATCTCAAGCAAGCTCCACACTCAGTACAGAGCCTGATGCAGGGCTCAATCCCACACCCAGGGATCATGACCTAAGCCAAAATCAAGAGTCAGACACTCAAGTGACTGAGCCAACCAGGAGCCCCCAATTTTTCCATCTTGTTCAGCTTTAGTGTTTTCTGTTACTCTGTCCTCCATGTGACTGACCCATTCTTCTGCTTCCTCTAGTCTACTATTTATTCCATCTAGTGTATTTTTAATTTCAGATATGAATTTTTGATCTATGCTTGGTTCTCATTTATGTTTACTAACTCTTCATTTAGGGTCTCTTGAGGTCCTCCACTCTTTTCTGAAACCCAGGGATTATCTTTATGACCATTACTTTAAATTCTCCATCAGGCATACTACTTAGATCTGTTTCATTTAGCTCACTTGCTGTTCTTTTGTCCTGTTCTTTTATTTGGGACATATCTTCTGTCTCATTTTGTCTAACTCTCTGTGTCTGTTTTTATGTATTAGGAAAGTCAGCTATAGCTCCTGCTCTTGAAAGCAGTGGCCTTATGAAGAAGAGGTCCTGTAGTATTCTGTACTGCAATATCTGATGTTCACCAGAATCTTCTGCTTCAGGGGTGTCTCCTATTTGTGTTTTATGTGCCCTACTATTATGACTGAGCCACTTTTGCCTTCAGTCCAGTCATCTGCAATGGTGCCTTTGCCTGTTGTGGGCAGTGTTTGGTCCCTGTGATGTTAGAGGGCTAGTGTGGGGCCACCTTGGGCTTGAGTTGAGTCAGACCAGGCATTTGCCAGACATGCAGTAGCACTGACCTACAGAATGCTTCCTCTGTGTTGTTTCCTGAGAAGCTTCATGGTGGGTAGGGTCTGCAGTCAGACTAGATACCTACCCCAGCCCAGTGTTGGGGTTGCAGTTGGATTGGTGTGTGTGGTTATCTTCCCCTTTCCCTATAGCAGGAGTCATTTGGAGTGGTGGTATCCCTTCAGAGTTGTTTGCACACTGCTGTTTGTGGCTCTGCTTTGGATAGGCTCTGGCAAGGGTGTATTGGAAGTGACAGATAGGAGAACACAGGGCTGATGCACATAATGTTAGCAAGGTTTATGCAGGTCTCTTTTGGGAGAGGAACTGGATCCTTTTTAGAAAACTGCTGCCACGGGGGCTGGAGGAGTAGATCTGCAGAAGAGTGCAGGGGTAGGTCTGCTGTGGGAGGAGACCCCAAGCTGAGGCCCGGATGGATGGAGCAACTTCACAGGAGAATGTAGGAGGTGGGACACAGTGTTAGCAATCTAGGTGGAGAATGTTGGCACTGTGTCATTCCTGTAGGTATCTGTGTGTCTAGGCTGGGGTAGGATAAGGAATGGCACTCTCCAGCTCATTTGTCCCTGGAGAAGTCTCGTAAAGATCCCTGCTTTTCCAGTACTCTCTGATATTAGTAAATAATCCTCCTCCTTGTATACCCCTGGCATTTTTCAAACTGCTGCTTCTATGATCTCAAAGGGGCTGTCTGTTGTGCTGTCTCTTTAAGGGATTGAACTCAGTTTCCCGATATTTTCCAGCTCTCCCAGAGCCAAGCACTGATTTCTAAAATTCCAGATGTTATGCCTGGAAGTACTTATTGTAAGTACTTACTGAATTGTAAGTTCTCATGAAATTAGGGCCCTCTGGTCCTCAAAGCCAAACGTTATAGGATTCATCTTCCCATGTGGGTTCCCCATGCCTGGAGTGCTTGGTGTGAGGGTCTGTTTCTCTCCCCCTCTCTGTGCCTGTGGCGCCTCTCCCTCCCACAGTCTTGAAGGTCTGGTTAGCTCCCAACTGTGTCTCTGCCCTTCCTAAATTCCTCAATGTGGCTTCTTCTCTACATTTAGCTGTGGCGAGTCTGTTCAGCCAGCCTCTGGATCATTTTCTGGGTTATTTACATTGATATGGTGACATCCAGTTGTATCTATGGTACGGATCTTCCTACTCTGCCATCCTCCCCAGAAGTCCATCCACGACTTTATATATATTAATGTAGTTCTCTCAAACCACTCCATGAGGTTGATATATTATTAAAACCATCTCACAGGTAAGACAACTGAGGCACATCGAGTTTAAGAATTGGTTAATAAATAAATATTGAAGTTTCTACTAGGCGACAAGCCCAGTGCCAGACTTTGTGACTATCACGATGGCACATTACCTAATGTTGATACGTTCTAGCCTGGCAGTCTCAGCTCTGGTAGGTTTGAAACCCAACTGCTCTGGGAACTTCCTCGGAGAATAGGCCATCACTTATTTAGTCACATTTCCCAGCAGAGGAGAAATGGAGTATGTGTTCAAAACATATTCGCTGAAATAGCAAGGCCTATTTCAAAAAGGGAGATATCAAATCTGATGGCAAGCCTGAGGAAAATATGGAGAGATAAGAGTAAAATATAGAAGGTGTAAAAGGAAAATACTGAGGAGTGAAAGAGGATGTCCCAGAGATATTTTTCCTTTTTTGGCTGGGAAGGTATACAGGAGACTGAACTCCTTCTATGGAATAAGTTATGCCACCCCAGGAACCAATGAGCAAGTAGGGCTGAAGAGCCGAGTTTAGTGGGCAGGAGCCATACTGAGATAAGGTTTGGGAAGGGGTTCACATTTTCTCAATACTGCGCCCAAGGAGGTAGGGTAGAGGAAAATCCAGAAAAGCTTAACTTCATTTAGTAGCTTTAAGGAGTCAGTGGTCAGGGAAACAACAGGATCAATGTTTTGTTTTGATTTTTAGAAAGAACACAGCATAGGGGCTCCTGGATGGCTCAGCAGTTGAACATCTACCTCTTGATTTCACCTCAGGTAATGATCCCAGGTTCATGGGATTGAGCCCTGCAGCATCAGGCTCCACAGTGAGCATGGAGCCTGCTTAAGATTCTCTCTGTCCCTCTCCCCTGCTTGTGCTCTCTCTCTCTAAAATAATTTTTTTTTAAAAAAAGAACACAGTATAGAAGACAGATTTCCTTGTCTATATTTTCCTGCTCGCAAAGATTTTTTCCAGCTTCAATATTTTTGCTATTATCCTAATTCAGCAGAAAATTGGTGCTTATTCCAATTCCACATAACCAAAGCTATTCCCATAGATGTGTTCCATAAGCTCTAATGACAAAGCCCAGAAACTGTAATGATCTCAGGCATGTGAAGTTGTTGAGAGATACTTAACAAGAATATCAAGAAATAAATTCCGCCTTTGAAAGTTCACAGTCAATACATTTTCATTATGAAGAAGAAGAAATGTGCACCTGCATGATCAGCAGGAAAGAAGAAATCACAAGCTGCACTTAGTTGGGGTAGAGTGTGAGATTACCCTGCATGTAAACCCAAGGATTCACACACACTGGAAATGCTCATCTGAGCTTGCTGATGTGATAATAAGCTAGAGGTGTTTTAACTATTTTTTTTGTTTTTTTTCTGTCAGACAATTTTCCTGCTGACAGGAGAGGGCTTGGCAGTCCCACAAAAACACACTCCTGATTTTGAAGTCACCAATGTGTTTCTCACCACTGCCAAATCCAATAAATGTTTTCCTATCCTCACCCTCCTGACCTCATTGAACACTGTTGACCATACCCCTGCAAAGTTATCCTTTCATAGGCCTCTATTTCCTACTTCTCTGACATTTTTGACAATGTTTTATTATTACTACCTCTTACAAATGCTTCTCTTCCCATACCTTCACCATATTGTTCTTAGCCCTCTATTTCTTGCTTTAAACCCTAGTTTAGTGCTCAAATGCAAACTTACTAAGGCTGATCAAGAATAAATAGATGGCCGTCTCCATCTAAAGATTGCTTCTATAATTAACTCAAATGGTTTTGCAGAGTTAATAGTGGTCAGTTTCTGGTCAACACTGGAAAAACAATGTCAAAATCTTACTTCTTAATTTCATGTTCTTAGATTCCTTGAAGTTTACCATCTCTGTCTTCATGACACTGTTTCTCAGATTTAAAAATAAAAAATATTCCAGTAGATTAAATGTTGATGTGAATTAGTGGTATTACTATACTCAACATATAAAAACATAAAATTGGGTATAATTCTTACATCTCTTAAAAAACTATAAAACCAAAATGAATTAAATATAACAAAATTACAAAATTGATAAAATTCCACTTACCACTATTTAATGTAACAGATAATCTTGTTTTGCTGAAAATAAATCACTGTTTATAACAAGAAGAGGGAATGATCTGTTACTGTCCACGTTCATTGGCGTTGATATGCCTATGATTAATGCTACAGAGAAATACACCTTTGTCTATAAATTCAGGTGTAAAAATCATTTTATTCATCACTTCCATGACTCAATTTAATTTCTCTCTTTAGCTGTCATCTGCCAGGACAGTAGAAACTTAATCTCAGAGTTAATTCAGGATTTGCCTTGCTTCTCCCCCTGATTGCATCTAAGTCCTGTGGTTCTTAGATGGTACCAAAGCACATGACAGAGATGAAAAGAGACAGGGGGTTGGTGGGACAGGGAATGTAACTATCTGATATTCAAATCCTCTGTCCACACTAGTGTTTGTGGACTAGTTAATTGGTAGCACACGTGGGTCCCCAGGAAGAGTGCCCTTGTTTCTATCCTTTTGCTCCTTCAGTCTTCCAGCACTTTCCTCCATATCTATGCCTGGCTGAAGCTCAGGAGACCCCACTGTACTGTCAATGACCCCATTTCCCAGCTATACTTAACAGTCAAAATCGGTATGGATCTTGCTACCTCCATTAGGCTCTAACCCTGGGAGCAAAGTAGAGATACCTTCTACTTCTGGATGCCCCAAATATATGTAAACGTTTTCCACCTCCTACATGTTCTATTTATGTCTCAGGATGCAAAATAAAGTCCACATAGGAAAGGACTCCTCTAACATCTCTGTTGTGAACAGTATGGACACAAAGAATTTGTTAGGAGACTTGTAGTCCAAGATGGTGATGAAGGAAGACTCTGAACTCACCTCCTTCATGAAACACACCAAATTACACCTATGTGTAGAACAATTCCTCCTGAAGAACTGAGGGCTGACCAAACAGCTTCTATACAACAAAAGACGTAACAGTAAAAGAGAAAAGGGACCGAGACAAAGTAACAAAGGGAACCTCTAGCCCTGATGTTGCAAACTGCAGTGGGAAGGGGTAATACTGAGGGGACCTGAAACAATTTCCGCTTTCCTTGGGCACAGAAAAAAAGCCACAGTTTAAAAGAGCAACTAGCATATAAAAGAGCCAGCCTTAGAACTCTGCCACGTGGGGAATGAGCTGAGTGAATTCTCTCTGGATCAGAGAGACTGGAGCGCAACATGATTTATGCTCCTCCTTCACCGTGAAAGCACAGATCAGAGCAGGGTCAGGATGCCAGAGCCAGCTCGCCACCTCAGTGAGTTCCAGACTCACTGGCCCACACCAGCCCTGGTCATGCTGGGGCACAGAAAAAAATCTGTGATTTAAAAGAGCAACTAGTATATAAGAGACAGCCCTAGAACTGTGCCAAACAGAGAGGAGCTGCCAGAATGCCCTCCACGTGGGAGAGGCTGGCAGACACTATTTACATACTCCCCCACCCCCACCTTTTTTTTTTTTAATTTTTTTTTAACGTTTATTTATTTTTGAGACAGAGAGACACAGAGCATGAAGGGGGGAGGGTCAGAGAGAGAGGGAGACACAGAATCGGAAGCAGGCTCCAGGCTCTGAGCCATCAGCACAGAGCCTGACGCGGGGCTCGAATTCACGGACCGCGAGATCATGACCTGAGCCGAAGTCAGCCGCTTAACTGACTGAGCCACCCAGGCGCCACCCCCACCCCCACCTTAATAACATGAAGAGGAACAGAAACCATGCATACTAGCCAACCTGCCACATCAGCGAGCCCCAGATCCCATGGCCCACACCAGCCCTGGTCACCCTGGGGCACATAAGAAAAGCTGTGGTTTTTCCAACTAGCATTGGGGTGCCTGGCTAGCTCAGTCGGCTAAGCATCCAACTTTGGTTCAGGTCATGATGTCACAGTCTGTGAGTTCCAGCCCAGTGTCAGGCTCTATGCTGACAGCCCAGAGCCTGGAGCCTGCTTCGGATTCTGTGTCTCCCTCTGCCCCTCCCCCACTCATTCATTCTCATTCTCATTCTCTCTCTCTCTCTCTCTCTCTCTCTCTGTCTCTGTCTCTCTCTCAAAAATAAGCATTGAATAGAATAGAACAGAAAAAGGGCCAGTCCTCCAACCTGTGCCAAACAGTGGATGGAGCTTCTGGAACACTCTCAGGTGGGAGAGGCTGATGGATACAATCTATACTCCATCCCCAACTTGAAAGCACAAACCAGTGCACAGTCTGAACATCCTAACCAGCCTGATTCCTCAGTGAGCTCCAGACCCCCAGACTACCCCAGCCACCAATCCCATGAGAACACCCATGATCAGTGTTTACCACAGTTCCAGCCTTCATGCCAATGTGACATAGGTGCAAAACACCTGGGAACACTCCAGGCCCACGCCACTTCAGCTCCAGATGGTTTATTAAAGCACCTCTAGTGCAGAACATTCTAGAAACTCCTGAATAATGTCTCCTTCAAATCCAGCTGCCCTGCCTAAGTACTCACTACATGAAGCACCCCAGGAACCCCAAGTCTGTGCTTGCTTCAGTTCCAGCCACGCTGACAGGGTACCTCCTGCACAGAGTGCCCCAGAATACTCCTGCCCACACCAGCCTCATCTCCAACCATCTAGCCAAGACAATCCCTGCACTAAGTACCCTGGAACACCTGGCTTGCACCAAATTCAGCTTCATCTGTCCCACCACATTGCCCTCAGCGTGGAGAGTCCTACACATCACCTCAGCTCTAGCCATTCTGCCAGGATTCCCTCTGCACAAAGAGCCCCAGGACACCCCAGAAACTACTGCTTCAGCTTCAACTATCCTTTCTAGGTGCTTTCTACATGCAGACCCTCAGGACATCCCACCATGCACCTACTTTAACTTTACCTATCTGCCAAGGCACTCACTGTGTGGAGAATCCAGGAACCCCCATACACACCAACCACAGCTCTAGCAGTCAGCAAAAGTCATCAACACAAATAGTCTACATAGGGGACAACCGTACATGAGACCATTCCTTCAAGTTTAAGAGAAGTAGCTGTTCCACTTAATAGAGAAGTAGCTGTTCCACTTAATCCACAGAAACACAAAGTCAGGCAAACTGGGGAGACAGAGGAATATGCTCCAAAGAAAGAATAAGAAAACACACACACACACGCACACACACAGAAAAAGAACTGAAATACAGATAAGCAATATGCCTGATAAAGAATGTAAGTAATGATTGAAAAGATGCTCACCAGGCTGTCCACACTAGCGTTTGTGGACTAGTTAATTGGTAGCATATGTGGGTCCCCAAGAAGAGTGCCCTTGTTTCTATCATTTTGCTCCTTCAGAATGAATCAACACAGTGAGACCTTCAATAAAATGATAAAAAATAATAGGAAGAACCAGAGTTGAAGAATACAATAACTCAAATAAAAAATACAGTAAAGGGATTGGACCAGAAGAATATAACATATATACAACATTCCATCCAAAATCAACAAAATATGCTTTTCAAGTGCATATGCAACACTCTCCAGAATAGATCACATTAGCCTACAAAATAAGCTTCAATAAAGTTTTGAAGATTTATATCATCCTATACTTCTATTCTGACCACAACTGTAGAAATCAAACTAGAAATCAATCACAAGGAAATAACTAGAAAAAAACACAAATACATGGAGACTAAACAACACAAGACCAAGCAACCAATTGGTCAATGAATCAATCAAAGAATAATTTTAAATAAATACAAAGAGATGAATTAAAATGAAAACTCAATGGTCCAAAATCTTTGGGATGCATCAAAAACAGTTCTAAGAGAAAAATATATAGCAATAGAGGCCTACCACAAGAAACAAGCTCAAACAATTGCCCTTACACCTCAAGGAGCTAGAAAAATAACAAAGTCCCAGGTGGGTAGAAAGAAGGAAATAATAAAGATCAGAGTAGATATAAATGACACACAGACTAAAAACAAAAACAAGCAAACAACAAAAACAAAAAACAAACAAAAACAGAAAAAAAATCAAGTGAACCAAGGACTGTTTCTTTGAAAAGATAAAATTGACAACCCTTAGGCAGATTCATCAAGAAAAAAAGCAAAATGACCCAAATAATTAAATCAGAAATGAAAGTGAATAAATGACACCACAGAAATACAAAGAATTATGACAATACTATGAAAAATTATTACATGCCAACAAACTGCACAACCTAGAAAATAAATTCCTAGAAACATACAATCTTTCAGAACTGAATCAGGAAAAAATAGGAAATCGGATCAGACCAATTATTAATAACAAAATTGAATTGATAATCAAAAAAACATCAAAAAATAAAAGTCTGGGGCCAGGTTGTTTCACAGATGAATTCTATCCAACTTTTAGAAAAGAGTTAATACCTATTCTTCTCAAACTACTCCAAACAGAAAAGAAAGGAAACCTTCCAAATTCATTCTATGAAGCCAGCATTACCCTGATACCAAAACCAGATACAACACCACAAAAAAGGAGGCTATACATGATACAGTGTTCACAAATCAGTTGATACTACAACACAACAAGAAAACAAAGGATAAAAATCAGGTTATCATCTTAATAGATACAGAAAAAGCATTTGAAGAAATTCAACATCTGTTCATGATAAACTCTCAACAATGTGGGATTAGAGGGAATGTATCTCAACATAACAAAGGCCCTATATGAAAAAACCACAGCCAAGATCACACTCCAACGTGGAAAACACAGCATTTTCTCTAAGAAACAATGCAAAGATGTCAAGTCTCACCACTCCTATTCAACAGAGTACTAGAAGTCATAGGCACAGCAATCAGATAATAAAAAGAAATACAAGACATCCAAATTGGTAAGGAAAAAATAAAGCTTACACTATTTGCAGATAACATGATACTATATGTAGAAAATCCTAAAAAAAAAAAAAAAAACTACTAAAAGTAATAAATGAATTCAGTAAAGTTGCAGAATAAAAAATTAATATTCAGAAATTGGTAGCATTTCTATACATTAATAATGAAGTAGCAGACAGAGAAATTAAGATAACAATACCATTTACAACTACACTAAAAAGAATACTTAGAAATAAATTTCACCAAGAGGTAAAATACATGTACTCTATAAGAAATTGATGAAGAAACCGAAGATGACACAAATGGAAAGATATTCCATATTCTTGGATTGAAAGAATTAATATTGTTCAAATGTCCATACTACCCAGAGCCATCTACAGATTCAGTGCAATCCCTATCAAAATAACAAAAGCATTCATCACAGCACTATAACAAATAACCTTAAAATATTTTTGGAACCCAAAAGACCCTGAATAGCCACAGCTACCTTGAGAAAGAGCAATCCTGGAGCTATTACAATCCCAGATTTCAATATATACTACAAAGTTGTAGTATTCAAAACAGTATGGTACTGGTACAAAAATAGACATATAGGTCAATAGAACAGAGACCCCAGAAATTAAGCCATATTTGTATAGTCAATCCATGACAACAGAGGTAAGAATATACAATGGGGAAAAGACAGTATCTTCAGTAAGTTGTGCTGGGAAAATTGAACAGCTGCATACAAGGAATGAAACTGAACCACTTTCTTCTACCATATACAAAAACTCAAAGTCGATTAAAGACCTAAATGAGAGACCTAAACCCACAAAATTCCTAGAAGAAAACATAGGCAGTAATCTCTTTGACAGTAGCCACAGAGACATTTTTCTAGGTGTGTCACCTTTAGCAAGGGAATTAAAAGCAAAAATAAACTATTGGAACTACACCAAAATCAAAAGTTTTTTCATAGCAAAATAAACCATCAACAAAATGAAAAGACAACCTACTGAATGGTAGAAGATATTTGCAAATTATATAACTAAGGAGTAATATCCAAAAAATATAAAGAACATATCCAACTCAACTGCCCCAAAATAATAATATCCAATTAAAAATAGGGAGATGACCAAAATAGACATTTTTCCAAAGAAGACATATAGATGGCCAACAGACACCTGAAAAGATGCTCAATATCACTCATGAGGGAAATGCAAATCAAAATCACAATAAGATATCAACTGGGGCGCCTGGGTGGCTCAGTCGGTTAAGCGTCCGACTTCAGCTCAGGTCACGATCTCACGATCCATGAGTTTGAGCCCCGCGTCCCGCTCTGGGCTGATGGCTCAGAGCCTGGAGCCTGCTTCCAATTCTGTGTCTCCCTCTCTCTCTGCCCCTCCCCCACTCATGCTCTGTCTCTCTCTGTCTCAAAAATAAATAAACGTTAAAAAAAATTAAAGTTTAAGATATCAACTTACATCTGTCAGAATAGCTAAAATAAAAAAGTAAAAAAATACAACTGTTGGTGAAAATACAGAAGCAAAGTAACCCTCATGCACTGTTGGTTAGGAATGTACATGGGTACAAGCCACCATGAAAATCAGTATGGAGATTCCTCCAAAAATTGAATATAGAAATACCACACAATCCAATAATTCCACTACTGGGTATCTACCTAAGAAAATGAAAACACTAATTTGAAAAGATATATGTACCCCTATGTTTATTGCAGCATAGTTTGCAGTAGCATGGAAGCCACCTAAGTGTCCATCCATAGAAGAACAGATAAAGAACATGTGGCATGTGTGTGTACACACACACACACACACACACACACTGAAATATCATACAGCCACAAAAGAGGTGAAATAATGCCCTTTGCAACAACATGGATAGACCTAGAGGGTATTATGCTAAATGAAATAAGTCAGAGAAAGGCAAATACCTTATGATTTCATTCATATGTGGAATCTAAAAAAAAATTTTAAAAGAAGAATCGAACTTAGAAACATGGAAAACAAACTGATGGTTGACAGAGGGGAGGATCTGGAGGTATGAGAAAAATGGGTGAAGGGGAGTGGGAGATAAAAACTTCCAGGTATGTAATAAATAAGTTACAGGAATAAAAGGCACATAAGCATAAGGAATATAATCAATAATATTGTAATATGTCATATGGTGACAAGGGGTAGCTACACTTGTAATGAACATAGTATAATATATAAACTTATCAAATCACTATGTTGTACACCTGAATCTAAAGTGATATATTTTAACTATACTCAAATGAATTTTTTTAATGATCAGTTAATATTTTTTAAATGTTATTGAGTTACATTGTCATGTGCTGTGTGTAACTCAATTCTTCCACCACATTTATCTACTCAAATTCTTACTTCGGCACACCATGGCATCATTTGGTTCTCAATTGACATGAACATTTCATTTTCATATTTAATCTACCCATTTTTCTAACTGATAGCCAACCCAGGTACTGAAATGAAGGAAATATCCTCTCATCTTTCCATATAATATTGTGGTCATACAAATAATCCAAAATATCCATTAGTTGAGTTGAAAGGGTGGTTACTTTGTCATCGTAGTGAAAATATAATATCTGAAATTTCTTTCATAGAACTCTCAGACACCCCACAATACATCCTAAGATCTCTGGGGTCTGAGAACCCCAGTTTGTAAACACTGTGTTACAACAAACCTCTCTTCTTTTCAACTCACCTTCCTGACAAGAGATAAGTCCAGCAAATGGTTATGAATTGATTATCTTTTAGTTTTACTATCACATGTCATTATGTGGATATATCTTATCACCAGTGAGAAACCCCTCCAAATCTCACTTCCACATACCTTACTTGTGGGAAAGACCACTCTTGGGTCCTCCAAACCCACCTGGTGCTACTGTCTTCTCTTTTTGCCTCTGCCCACAAAGGAGAGTATTTGGCTCTTCTCTCCATGGAGTATAAAGTCTTATTAATTCAGCCTTCTAATTTTTGGCTGTTGTTCCTTAGTCTTCTTTATTCCGTTTGTTATCTTCTATCAACTGCATTTTTTTAGCTCAAGTCTCTATTCCCAACAATTAGAAATTTTGGTTGAAGATTCTGGAAACATAGGCCAATATGCACCAAGGTGAACCTGTGATTAGCACTTGCTGGTGTATATAAGGGAAAATATTGTTTTGGGGTAAGTAACTAACATTAATTACAGCCTTAAGAAAATGATTGAAGAAAATTAGCTAATGATCCTTAACCTAATTCTGCTGTTTAACTAATTAAAATCTATTTTCTCAAGTTCTGACATGGTATGTAACACCCTGAAGAAGAAAAACAGATTGCTGTTTATCTTACCTGTGCACCCCAAACACCAGAATCTTGGCTAAATTTTTTTTGTTGAATTCTTCTCATCCTGGTATCTATTGATAGCAATGTCAAAAGGTGGGTATTCTTTAACTTGGATCTGCATGAAGATAACAAAAACTTAGTTACAGATTACTTATCTCTTTTCATGGGATGAGATCCATTTTTCCATTCATTTCTTCAATATTTATTAAGCACAAGGTATATGCTTAATACTTATTCCTAGGTATTAACATAGTAAATCTCTAAATATTGTAAAAAGCATTCCTAAATTTCAAGGGGTTTACAATATAGGAAACTAGTAAACAAGGCTAGAAAAGGATGTATTCATTAATTTACTAAACAGACACATACACATACACACAGAGAGAGAAAGAGCATTCACTATAGGCCAGTCAGTATTCTAAACCTTTTAAAAACATCAGACCAAGAAAATTCCATAATAACCCTGTTAGGTACTTAGTATCATCTCCATTTTTCCTAGGAAGAAACTGAAGTTCATAAAGGTGAAGTGGTCCAAGACCATAGCACTATTAGTGGAGGAATTGGGATCTGAACCCAGAAAGTATAGCTCCAAAGTGCTTACTACATATGCTGTTACCAAAATACATTTCCTAAATGTTGTTCACAGAAAGAGTTCTATGGGACAAGTCATTTTAGGAATACTTCATACTCTCTCCTATCTCTACAAAATACATAATGCACATTAGCATATTAAATCCAACTATAACAAAACCCATTTAGCTTTAATTAAAACAAAGATGCTCAACATCACTATCAGAGAAATTCAAATCCAAACCAAAATGAGATATCACCTTATACCTGTCAGAAGGACTAGTATCAAAAAGACAGGACAAAAGACAAAGACTTTTGTCAAAAAGACAAGTGTTGGTGAGGATGTAGGGAAAAAAGGGAACCCTTGTACACTATTAGTGGGAATTATTGGTGCAGTCACTATGGAAAACAGTATGGGGGTTCCTCAAAAATTAAAAATAGAATTACTAGATAATCCAGTAATTCCACTATTGGGTATTTACCCAAAGAGAATGAAAACACTAATTTGAAAAGATATATGTACCCCTATGTTTATTGCAGCATTATTTATAATAGCCAAGATATGGAAGCAACGCAAGTGTGCAGCCATACATGAATAAAGTTGGTGTGATACACACACACACACACTATATAGATATGTATATATATACACTATATATACATAGATACATATACACACACTATATGATATATATACATATCATATATATGTATATGATATATATGATATATATATGATATGATATATCATGATATATATATGATATATATATGATATATATATCATGATATATATATGATATATATGATATATATATCATATATATACACTATATAGTGTATACTATATATGTATATGATATATACATATGATATATGATATAGTATATATGATACTATATGATATATACAATGGAGTATTACTCAGCCACAGAAAAGAATGAAATCTTGCCATTCACAACAACAGGGATGAACCTTGTGGGTATAATGCTAAGTGAAATAAGTCAGAAAGATAAAATACCATATGATTTTACTCATATATTGGATTTAAGAAACAAATGAACAAAGAAAAAAATGTAAAACAAAAACTTAGAGAACTAGTGGATACTAGAGGGGAGGTAGGTGGGAGGATGGGTGAAAGAGGTGAAGGGAATTCAAGAGAACACTTATCCTGGGTCACCCTGGGGGGCTCAGTGGATTAAGTGACTGGATTCAGCTCAAGTCATGATCTCATGGTTCATGGGTTTGAGCCCACATTGGACTCTATGCTGACAGCTCAGAGCCTGGGACCTGCTTTGGATTCTGTCACCCTCTCTCTCTGCCCCTCCCCCACTTGGACTATGTCTCTCTCTCCCCCCAAAATAAATAAAACATTAAAAAAAATTAATAAAGAGTACACTTATCTTGATGAGCACTGAGTAATGTATAGATTTGCTGAATCGTATTGTATACCTGAAACTAATACAACACTATATGTTAATTATATTTTAATAAAAAAAATACCCAAGTGTTTTTACTTTATTTACATTATGAAGACTTCTCAAAAGGCAAGATAATAATCAGAATGAGTATTTTTAAGTGTCTTCAATGTGCCTGGAGCTGAAAAGCACAGCACCACACCAATCTAGGGAATAATCTCTACATCCAGAATGCCTTAGTTTAAACCCCAACTCTAACACACTATTGGACAGTCTAGGTTAGGCTATGATGGGCTAATAAATAAACTCTAAAATCTCAGAGGCTTGATTCAGTGAGGAATTATTGCTCATCATGCAAAGCACAATGTAGATTTTTCTCATGGGGCAGCTCTGCTGGAGTTCTTCCCAAAGGGATGACTCAGAGACTCATGTTTCTTTAATCTCACAGCTCTGCTACCTTCAACAAATGACCTCAATGTGATCAAGGGAAGAGAAAAAGGGAAGGTGATGGTTTGCGGCTGTATTTTATAGGCAGGCCAAGAAATAATATCCATCATCTCTGTCCACACTTCATCAACTAGAAATCAATCAGACTACCCTCTACCTAACCACAGGGTAGACCAGGAAATGGAGCTTTTTGGTGTGGTTGGGAAAGAGTTCATGACTGTCAGTGAACGTGTAATATTGCTAACTGTGTAAACTTGGGCAAGTTACTGAACTCCTTTGTGCTTCAGTTTCCTTATATATAAAATGGGTATAAGTTATCTCATTGGATTGTTATGAAGGTTACATGAGTTACTATTTTTAACCACTTAGAATCACATTTTAACCACAGGTATCTGATTCAAATGTGCAATCATATATAATCCTAATTCTGAAGGGCAAATATCACCATATTTAAAGAAGAGGAAAGAGAGCCTCAGAGAGACTAGGTGACTTGCCTAAAATCACCCAGGTGCTGTATTAGCCAGCTGTTTTGTTTCTTTAGAGAAATAAAAACAATAGGATATATATATATACATTTATAGAAACAAATCCATTGTAAAATATTGGCTCATGTTATTATGCAGACTGGTAATTACAAATCTGCAGTATGTGCCAGTAGGCTTGAGACCCAGGAGAATTAATGGTACAAATGAAGTTCAGGGTCTGGCAAGCAGAGGAAGATCAGTTTTTGTTCAAATCAGGCTTTCAACTAGTTAGATGAGGTCTACACACATCATAGAGGACAATCTACTTTATCAATTAAAATGTTAATGTCACCTAAAAACAGCCTTGCAGAAACACCAGAATAATGTTTAACCAAGTAGCTGGGTACCCTGTGGCCCAGTCAAGATAACACATAAAATTAACTATCACAGCAATCCCTATCAAAATAACACCAGCATTCTTCACAGAACTAGAACAAACAATCCTAAAATTTGTATGGAACCAGAAAAGACCCCAAATAGCCAAAGCAATTTTGAAAAAGAAAACCACAGCTGGAAGCATCACAATCCTGGACTTCAAGATGTATTACAAAGCTGTAATCATCAAGACAGTATGGTACTGGCACAAGAACAGACACTCAGGTCAATGGAACAGAATAGACAACCCAGAAATGGACCCACAAACATATGGCCAACTAATCTTTGACAAAGCAGGAAAGAATATCCAATAAAATAAAGACAATCTCTTCAGCAAATGGTGCTGGGAAAACTGGACAGTGACATGCGGTAAAATGAACCTGGACCACTTTCTTGCACCATACACAAAAAAAAATGGATGAAAGACCTAAACATAAGACAGGAAGCCATCAAAATTCTAGAGGAAAAAGCAGACAAAAACCTCTTTGACCTTGGCTGCAGCAACTTCTTACTCAACATGTCTCTGGAGGGAAGGTAAACAAAAGCAAAAATGAACTACTGGGACCTCATCAAAATAAAAACCTTCTTCACAGTGAAGGAAACAAATCAGCAAAACTAAAAGGCAACCGACAGAATGGGAGAAGATATTTGCAAATGACATATCACATAAAGGGTTAGATCCAAAATCTATAAAGAACTTATCAGACTCAACACCCAAAAAACAAATAATCCAGTAAAGAAATGAGCAAAAGACATGAATAGACACTTCTCCAAATAAGACATCCACATGGCCAACCAACACATGAAAAAAATGCTCAACATCACTCATCATCAGGGAAACACAAAACCACAATGAGATACCACCTCACACCTGTCAGGATGGGTAACATTAACAACTCAGGCAACAACAGATTTTGGCGAGGATGTGGAGAAAGAGGATCTCTTTTGCACTGCTGGTGGGAATGTAAACTGGTGCAGCCACTCTGGAAAACAGTATGGAAGTTCATCAAAAAATTAAAAATAGAACTACCCTACAACCCAGCAATTGCACTACTAGGTATTTATCCAAGGGATACAAGTGTGCTATTTCGAAGGGACACATGCACACCGATGTTTATAGCAGCACTATCAACAATAGTACTTTCCAAAGTATGGAAAGAGCCCAAGTGTCCATCGATGGATGAATTGATAAAGAAGATATGGTTATGTATATATAATGGAGTATTGCTCAGCAATCAAAAAGAATGAAATCTTGCCATTTGCAACAATGTGGATGGAACTAGAGGGTATTATGCTAAGTGAAATTAGTCAGAGAAAGACAAATACCATATGATTTCACTCATGAGGAATTTAAGGTACAAAACAGATGTACCATAACAGATGAAAATAAGGGAAGGGGAGCAAAAGTAATATAAAAACAGGGAGGGGGCCAAAACATAAGAGACTCTTAAATATGGAGAACAAACAGAGGGTTGCTGAAGGGGTTGTGGGAGGGGGGATAGGCTAAACAGGTAAGGGGCATTAAGGAATCTACTCCTGAAATCACTGTTGCACTATATGCTAAGTACCTTGGATGCAAATTAAAAAATAAATTTTAAAAATGTTTTGAATTAATAAAAATTTTATAGAGTGAAAAAATAAATTAAATTAACCATCATGGTTGCCAAATATCAAAACATTCAGAACCTTTCTTGAGTCTTCTGATCCATCCATAGTTTTAGGGACTTGTTGGCTTACATAGAATCTAATCTATAGTAGAAGATTCTTTCATCCATTCAACAGTTTTTTCTCAATCACTTAAACTTTTCAGGATGTGGGAAAAAGAAGGGCAAACAAAATGACCCAGAGTCTGATCTCAAAAAATGTATAGGTAATGAGAAAGTCATTTATTTGTACAACAATTGTGTCATCACCCTATCCATCCGTGTTGTCACATATACTTACAAACATGCACAACCATATTCTAGTAGGGATCTGACTGCAACTTCCTACTGAATGTCTCAGATATTACCCAACATCCCCAAAGGCTCAAACACCACATGAAACACAATGATGAAGAAGGCATTTGCTTCATTCTTACAGGAAACAAGGTTGGTTTCTATGTACCTATTCAAGCCTGAAAGGTCATATTTTGGTCTCTATCACTGCTTGGTATTACCAAAAACTTCCTAAACTAAGCACACTTAGAAAATGAGAACTTGAAAGGTCTATAGGTTATTTGGTACCAGGCTGGTTCAGCTAGATCACAAATACCTGTAATTGGCATTTACTCTCTTATGTTGATTTTTTCTCTTAGAGCCACACGGTACCCCCAAAGTGTACAAAATGAATTCTATCATTACCCTGGTAAGCAATGCAAAGGCAGAAGTTATTTTCAGTCTAAACCTTGCAATTGAATAAGCAATGATCAGAAGTGACTTTCATCTAACAAAAAATTATGCCTAATATATGTGTTTATGTCATTTTTGATGTAAACTCAAATCTCCTGGAGAAGGATAACCTTGTCCAATTTGCTTTTATAGGCAAAGCGCAACTCTAAGAAGAAAGAAACATTTGATAAATACAGTTGATTCAGAATCAACAAACAGTACTAGACATCTATAATGTGAACAGACACCATATTTTCCATTATAAAGATTAGGATACATCATCTAGTACATAAACAGTTTGAATTAAAAGTTTATGTGAAAATCTTACAAACGAAGAAAATGATTTTGCATATAGTTTCATATTTAATGAAGTATTATTACTGAAAAGAGAAGAAAAGAACACATGAAATGAGATCGTCTCAGAAAATCCTAGACAGTCTCTGTTACTATGGTCTGTTCTAGACATTTAACGTACAGTGTCTCATTTTGAGATTAGTTAAAAAATTAATGATTCCTGAAAAGATTAAATAGGTTAATAAATGATATGAAAGAATATGAAAGAATCCAATTCAACAAACATTTAGTGACCATTTAGTGACCAGTTAATAAGTATATAAAAATGGGCAAATAGACTTTAACGTCAAGCAGTGTAAAACTGAATGATAGGAGACATACTCAAGTAATAGTGACATGAGGCAGATTACGGTGAGTGCCCTTGGAAGTCTCCCCAGTTTGAGTAATAATCATTCCTGGTAGATTTGGGGAGCCAGGCTTGTTGCCGCTTTAACAATTCCCCAACGTTCAGACAACAGATCAGGAAAGTTCTAAGTGAAACAGATTTATTAAGGATTTTTACCAACCAAACAACCAACCAACCTTTTTACAGAGACTGTTTTGATGTTAGATGCAGAGTGTGACACTTAGGTTCCATTGCTCTTGTGCCCAAGTTCACAGAACTGGGCTGCATATCACTGTTTAAGCTCATTTGATGAACTCCTCTCTCCTCCATCCTCTAAGCTGATCAAGATTTTCCTGCACTAAGTGACCGTCTAGAATGGTCACTAAAACTCATCCCCTTTCTTACCCTCTGCCTGTTAATTATCAATGGGGGGCAGATCATGAGAACAAATAATGCTAAAGTCCATGGGCTTAGCTGCATCCACCCTAGAGGTGAGTGTAAATGCAGAGTCTGGCATTCCCGTTCCGGTCTAGCAAAGGCCAGAGGAAAGGATGTGCAAAATGCCTGTGAATTCGCAAAGGGAAACAACAGAGAGTTTTTGTGAGACAGATGGAATTTGAGAAGGTGTTGAAAAGCTGGTAAGAATAGGGTGAGGGGTGTTAGAGAAGTGCTTTCTAGGCAGAGAGAAGGGCCAACAAGCATCAGGAGCAGGAAAACATGACCAGGGAATTGTGAACAGACTCGTCAAAATAAAATGTAAGTTTGTAAGTTCCCCCCTCGCACCCCCCCCCCAAAAAGAAGAAAAAACTAGAAACATTGACTCAAGCACCATTCTACAGGGCTTCATACTCAGTTTGAAGGCTTTAACCTCATTTTGTGTGAAACTTCATCTCAGTCCACAAACTTCCATGTGTAAACAATATAACTTGGTTTCAATCATTCAACTTCATTTCTAGTTTAAGCCCCACTCTGCTGACCTGGGCAGAAATTTGAATTTCTTTTTTTCAGTATTCTTCCCTTTTTCTCCCCCTGAGTGAGTAAGTTCAGGGTTTGCATCATGCCCAGGCATCGGGAAGGCATTGGCCTACTGGATCTTTGAGTCTCCCATCCAGTTTACTGCACAGATGTTTCCTTCCTAGCTTGCCAGCCCCTGAGGTTCCTTCCAAAGGCCAATTATTGCCCTATCTGTCTAATATAACATATGGTCACCCCCACAACCCCAAATCCCCATCAGTGATACTGAGATGCCCAAATTCCCTCTCTATAATTCCACAAACTTCTCTAAGTCTTTGCAATTACTGGTTGCACTGGTTAGAAAGTGGACCATGTCCTTACTATTACCACCATCACCACATCACCACACATCTCTTCCCTCCAGCACAGACTGCAACTGCTCTTTAGTCTGGGACAATCTTGACTCCTGGAGGTTTTTGATCAAGAAACTGTTAACAACCCGAGCTCTCTTTCTGTGTTCAAGGGCTCCGTCTTTTGGGAAAAAGTGTATGAACTCCCTGATTATTTCCGTTTTTAATTCTACCTCATCTCTGCCCTGAGACAATGAACAGGAGGACTGGCTAACTGATGGAATGAAGAGGATGGAATAATCAAGGGAAAGGAAAAAATATTTAATGTATAAAAATATTATTCCATTAAATATATATGCAATGGAGGGTGTGGGAGACATTGTAGGTTTGAAGAGCATTATAATAATTATTCTGAAGCAGAGTGCAAGATGGCTTGGAGGAGGTCTAATATAAAATGAAGAAACAAAAATATTATAACTGGTCACAGTGAGGCAGGCCAGTGGCAGTGAGGATGGAAAAGGGAAGACGAATATGAGAGATTCCAAAAAGCTGAGACCACTGGGACTTAGCTTATGACCTAATAAATATGACAAGCAAAGAAAATGAAGCAGCTATTAAGAGGATGCTAGAGGGAATAACGATGTCATTCTGAAGAAGAAAAATCAAAAAGTGAAAGAGCTTATTTACAGGAGAAAAATAAATTCCATTTTGACAATACCCAGTTTCAGATGTCAATATCATCCCTAGATGAGGATTCCCTGGAAGTGTTTGGAAATCAGAATCATGGCTCAGGAGAGACATCATCCAAAGTGCCTCAATTCTTTTATGGAACCAAGTCATGTGAATCAACTAATTAATTTCATTCAAATTATGACAGTCTAGAAGGGCATAAGGGCATCTATGGTTGTAGGGAATGACTCTTTGCACACGGTAATGGGAAGAACATGTAAATTTGGAAGCTGAAGGAAAACAGGAGAAACAAAGAGCAGACATGGGAGAGAAGAAAGACCTCAGAAAGAGGGGTGGCCATTTGTGTCGAGAGTTTTAGAATCTTCTAAACCAGGAACCAAAGGAGAGTTTAAAAAACGTGGAAATGTGAAGGTCACTGGAGGTTTTCCCAAGGCTGATGTCTGCTAGAGAGTGCAGCTTGGAGATATATTGCAGATTTGAACTTGCCTATATGGTGTGGGAACCTTCTTTCAGAAAATCTAGTATCAAAGGGATGGAAGAAATGAGACTGTGAAGCTAAATCAGAAGGAGTGACACAATGAGAGAGACAAAAGAACAACTCCCAACTCTTCTACAAAGTCTTTGGACCTTGGTTAAACTAGTCCCTACTTTATAGCTTTGGGATCTTTGTAGACTCTGCCAGCTACCTGGAGTGCTCTTTCTTCTGTCCTTCCCTCCTTCATCTCTCTAAGCATCAGTTTTTCATTTGTAAATGGGGACTAATAATACCTACCTTAATCGTTATGAGGAAAATAAATCAAGCTGCAAATGAGCCTATATCAGTGCCTGACACGTAGTAGATAGATATGTAGCAGTAGTATTTTACTAAGAGTTGTACTAAACAAAAATTATAATCCACACAAAACTACCATAGGGCAATAGAAAACTATTATTCATGACGTTAGTATTGGAGAGGCTATAACTGATAGTGTCAGATTGCTTATATCTGGGAAGAAAAGAATTGCCTAAAAGCAAAGCCTTGCCCAAGGCAGACACAGTGGGAAATGGACCCAAGGAACTGACAACTCCAAGAGGTACTTAGGAGAGATCAATGCTGGGGTAGCTCCTCTATAATCTCCATTAGCTTCATCAAGCCACCTCCAGTAATCCTAAATTGCATGAAAACTTAGCTTCAAAATGCATGCCCTGGTCCCCTCTTCCAAAAATTGGAAGGTGTTTAATTTGACTTTCCATTTCCCAAAAAGTTTTGGGAACACCAGAAAGGAATGTAGCCCAGCGTTGGTAAGGCTCTAGGCAAGAATCAGAGGAACCATTCCTTGTTCTGCCTCTGCTCAGCCAAGAGACCTTGAACCAGTCATTGAATCCCTTTGGTCCTCAATTTACTTGTCTATAAAACAAGAGAATTAGACTAGATCAGTGGTTCTCCACAGAAGCAGCACTACCCACAGGGGGACATTTGGGTCATGGGTGGGAAATGGCCATGTGTGGGAGAAGTTCTGGTTGTCACAGGAATGGATAGTGCAATTGGCATTCAGCAAGTGTGGATAGGGATGCTGGATGTCCTTCAACGCTTAGCACACTCTGGGACAATCAGTAATTGTTCTGCATCCTGCATGACTTTCTAATGTCCCTCTGTCATTGAGTGAAGGACTTTATTATAGTTAATTAACCTAAAACCTGTTTCATATAGAGAAGCAGAATATTTTTGCACAGTTTTAAAATATACTGGTCCTACTAGTTTTTATTCCAATATCTACCTGCACTTGCATTGTACAGAATGGCTCCTGGTCTTTTAAATCTAACTCACTCACCATAAGTACCAGTCCCATCTACTCCAGTATGTCTTCTTTCATCAGACCTGTAAATCTAGTATTGAAATATGTATCACCATCACTTTCATTTTATTTCTCTTCTAGTTAGGGTATTTTTAGATGTATACATATTCAAATTACTTGTCTATGAATCTTACTTTAGGGTAGGACAAGGGTGTCACCAAGGATTCGTTTCTCTCAATTTTAATACTATTTACATGTTGAACTGATGATGTTTTATGTGTGTTGGATTAAATAAATTTTTACAGTAATTTCACCCATTTCTCTTAACCTTTTTAATGTGACTACTAGACAATTTTAAATCACGTACGTGGGTCAAATTATATTTCTTTTAGGACAGTGCTACTCTAGAGAGTGACCCCAAAAGAAAGACCAGTGAATGCTGTGGTGCTCCACAGGTGCACATGAAGTGAAGCACCCCCAAAACAGAGATGCTTTCAACAGATACTTCTGTGTTCTTGGGTCTGAAAGGTTGAGAGTCACTAGACTAGATGCTCTGATGTTCCCCCTTCCTCTAAAATTCCATGACACACCATTTGTCCACATTGTCTTCCTCTGAGGGCAAACTACAGGGGGAAAGTTGAATATTTTACTTGTTGCAACATTCTATGCTGCACTTAAGTGTATGCTCAATTGTGGTGCCTTAACTATGGACCTTTCTGCCCACAAATAGCCATTCCAGACTTAAAGAACCTAAGTAAATCATCAACAAATAATGGAACCTGAGTTGAGCCACATTCATATTTACTACCAATTTCTTGTCACCTACACAAAACACATTCAGGGCATTGCAATTATGCTAATTTTTAATGAAGATGACTCTCCTTTTAATAGTTCTCTGAACCTCATGCCCAGCTTACTTTGCCTCAGTGAGCTCCCACATCTTGTTCCTCTTGAAAGACTTCTTAATTTGTTTTGCTACCAAAAGAGATAAATGAAACTATTTTTCAAGAAAAACAGAAACTTTTGATAGAGTTGAAATGACATGTCAAATACAGACAGCCGAAATAAGTTGTGTTTGGTTACTGTCTATGTTTCTTGAAGAAAATAATCACCATTGGGACTCATATGCAATTCTGAAGCACTGGAACAATCAAAGTCATTTATTTTTGTTTCACCTCTGAAAAACACAGCCATGGCAAAAAGTACAGAAGTGATGCATATTTTAAAGCTTAGCTATTTCACTCCCTCCCCTTTTATTTTGAAAAAAATAATAAATGTCTTTATTTTTCTATAACCAGATTAAATTTTCATCTCTACCCATCATCACTTCCACCTGATGGCATGATAATTAACTCAATTCCAAGTGAAGTCTGTCAAATCCAGTGATCTCAATCACTTTGGGTTTAAAACTTAATTTCTTTTAGAATTTTCTCCACACCTTATCCTTCAGGGTATAACATTGGTAAGGAGGAAGCTATTCACTCCTCTATCTTCATCTATGGTAGCCTGTATGAAAGCCACAGGCACCTCCTAATATTGGTGTCTACTGGAAAGCCACTTCTTAAAATTGTACTGTCCACACTGCTGTTTTCAGGTGCATTGCCCAGGCCTGACCCTATGGCCACTTCTGCATCCTTCCTGCTCTTGGCATCTCATTCAAAACACCCTTAACCACCAAGGAAATAGCTGACTGTTTCCCACACTCCACTGGCATCAGAGAGAACTCAGACCCAAGATGCTGCATGCAGCCATCTTTTTTCTGATGTGTTGTCATGGTTCAAGGATGCTTCTGTGGGAACAAACATTTCCAGAACAGAGAGATCCCCAAGGGTGCCATTTATCTCGTTTACTCTTAGATCTCCAAATTTAAAGTGGAATAGGGTTCCTTCATCCCCTGCCCCTGCACAGGACTTGGCACATAGGAATGCCAGATGAGAAAGATGCACACAGCTTCTCATAACAGGATCTAACTCTCTTGCTTTATCTCCCAGTCAATCTGTCTGTCTCTTTCTCTCAACATTTATCTCCCCCTCCCACCTCCAAACTCCAAACTCTAGGGGCACTTATGTAATTTTTGATTGGCAAATGAGGAAAAGAGTTCTCCCATTCACTATCTTTTTCAGATTCTTTTTTGTCTTATAAATGATCTAAGGCTTTAAGAAGTTTAACATCTTCCTTCCATTTACAGGCAGTGAAGTAAAACGATCTGTCTCATAGATTGGTAATGGAAGTTTAGATGATACAAACTTTCGACATTAGCTTTTGTGAGATCTAAATAGTTCTATTCCTGTGAATCTGGCTTAATAGTCATAACACTGAAATTAATTTTACATAAAAATGCTAAATAACCATGTCATTTATAATAGCCCAAAATGAAAACCATCCATGTCCAAATATATAGAAGCAGAAAATTACAGCACTTTTCCGTGATTCAGTAACATTCAACAATTAGAAATTGTGTTCAGTAAAGGGATTAGCAATACAGAGTGATACTTACAATAGAAAGTTAAATTAAAAAGTAAGTGTAAAATATACACCAGATTTCAAAGACTTCATATAAAGAAAAAGAACGTAAAATATCTCACTGATAATTTTAATACTATTTACATGTTGAACTGATGATGTTTTATGTGTGTTGGATTAAATAAATTTTTACAGTAATTTCACCCGTTTCTCTTAACCTTTTTAATGTGACTACTAGACAATTTTAAATCACG